>NC_143111.1:600000-900000 GCF_061535455.1 Colias philodice | reverse complement strand
AGTGTGATACAAGATATACTGAATGTTGTTTGTATAATATGCAGTATGTTGGATACTGCGGTAAGTTTTTATTTGGGATTTTTGCGGGTAGTTTTAGATTTCGGTGAAAAAAAATTTTCATATGAATTCGTTTGGTTATATTATTATGTATGTATATTCAAATATATTTTATATATTTCACGAATACATTCCTTTCATAAATTATATATTTTTCGGATTTCGTTTTCATCTTTTATAAAAAAAGGTGCTTCTTTGTTACATTATTGTTATTTATTCTTTCAAATTTCATTAATTTAAATTAATTAACTTTATATTTATAATTTTAAAAAGAAATATTTATTTCCAGTGCACCGGCGTCCTCTACAGCGGCCTACTCATCTCACTCACACATGTCCTATCACTACTATCCCAGCATTTCCCGGCCTCCCAACAGACAGACATACAAAAACACGTGATACTCGCGCGACCAACACCGGCCGTGTGCGTTGTGTTGGTTGTTGGTGCGTGTGTTGGTTTGTGTGCTGGATGTGTTGGTGGCAATCTGAGGATGGATTATGATCAAGGCGTGCTGTTATATAAGAAAGGTAAGGTTTTCCAACTGAAATAAAAAAAACAAACACTTTTTAACAAAGAGATAGATAAACAATACACAATCTAATTAATTATCTATATAAGTATTTATTTAAAAATTATATAGGTATGTTTATCAGCCATCTGGTTTCCATAACGCAAGCGAAATCTTAGTATGGGATCAGATCGTGCCGTGTGTGAAAATTGTCCTGAATATTTATTTATTTATTTACACACATACAAAGAAAATGACGTAATATTTAAAAATTGGGCTAGTGTGCTATTTATTTTAATTGATGTTTGCAAAATATAAGTCAAAATGCGACATGGAATATCAAATTAATTAAAAATATTAAAAATTAGTTATCTCACTAATTTTGGAATTACATTTAAAATATTGTCCATCAGTCTTCTTATTATCACTAACCTCCGAAATGTCCGGACGGAATGTAATAGAATTTTCACTATCAGATAGCTTATAGCGTTATTCAGACCCGCGTCGTTATTTCTCAATCTATGTGTTAAATACCTAATTTAAAACTACCTCAATTCTTTTGCAGTTAAAATTTATATTTTAACTAGCTTTCTGCCCGCGGCTTCGCCCGCTTTGTCTAAAACCTAATAAATTATATACTAAAACCTACCTCGAGAACCACTCTATCTATTAAAAAAACCACATCAAAATCCGTTGCGTAGTTTTAAAGATTTAAGCATACAAAGGGACATAGGGACAGAGAAAGCGACTTTGTTTTATACTATGTAGTGATATTTAATATTTTTCAGACTCATGTCTCCTTCAAGTACTATTAAAGCAAATAGAGACCGCTCTTAAATGTATGGAAAATCAAAATATGCAAACGGAAGCTGTGACATTATGTAGGAACTTACTTATGTTGTATACTAAGTTCGATTCAAGTACAAATGAAGAAACCAGGTATGTTATTTTAAATCAATTAAAAATTAATTTAACTTCTTTTCGATAATTATATTAAAAAAAATCGTGTACTTATATTTGTGCAAGGAAAAATCTAAAAAAATATTGATAACATGCATATTTGTATTTTTGATAAGAATTGGTGACCTTTAATTTGAGAAATTATTATCGATGTTTAAAGGATTAATTAATAATTATATATGAAAATACTAATCCTATTTGTAATATCATACATGGTAGATTTAACATTATGTCAGTTTTTTTATGTTAGTCTGTCTCTGTTATTAAAATGAATGGACTATTTCAGATGCGATTGCCAGCTGGTCTTGATGCAAGTTATTGTATATGCGTTGAGGATATGTGCCAATATGTTGAAACAAACAGACAATACAGGTAACACTTTATTACTTTACTTCAAAAATTGTCCAAACCAAAAGTCTGCCTATCGTGTCTATTAGGCAGAGTTTTCATAAATATAACTTTGAATAAATTGTATTTTTTGTAATGTGGGTTTCCAATAAACTTTAAACTTTATTGCAACAATATAAAGATTTAATTTGAGTGAGTGTTGTTATGAGCAATGTTATGAAGGCAAAGCCAGATTTTTGGAAATTGAATAGTGAGTCTAGTTAATAGTACGATAATGGCGTAACAGTGATTTTTTCAGAATTATTTGTTTTTTTTAAGTGAAAGTGAAACTTCTTTATCGGGGTTGGAAAAAAATTTAGTGTAACATTTTTTCGTTACGCGTGACATTTTTCCGTTACGCGCCATCTTTTTCTTATCCCTACCACGTGTGATTCGACATATTTCTGTGAAGTTGAATATAGTAAATTATTTTTTGAAAAATAAGGTCATAAAGAAGTTTGACTTCTTACGTGTGTACCTACACTAGTACATGCACACATTTTTTTTTAATTTAGACGCGAATTGTTTAGATTTCTAACACTTTAAAGCAAGCGGGACCGTGTTTAATTTAAAAATCATACTCGCCTCAAATCAAATAAGGAATTATAAACTTTATTGTAGTTAAAATAAAAACTAAAAAAAGACGTGTGGCACTCGGGGACTGCCGCGGTAAAGCTATTGCATGCTATGCCTTCAAGCCACACCTCCGCGCCCGTCGGAGTGGGGAGCGTGAGGTTTTTTCGTTACGGAATTTCTCGATTCGGTCCCCGCGCTCAAGGCCCGCGATAGAAGCTATGCAATAGCTTAATAACAGTTTTTTTTTTATATTTTCAGCGGATATTAATTCCGACTTGCTAAGCACATGCCGCAGTGGTATACAAGTGTTATACCAGTGTATACTGAGGGACGTGGAGTTCGCTTCCCGGCTCGGGTACCACGAGGGGCATTTGGCTGAGCTGTGCGCGATGCGGTTTGGACAGGATGATGTTTATAGTGAGTATTTAAAAAAAATATGACTTGTGTAAAAATAAAATCAGTACTAAATGTTATGTGAAAAAAAAATGTATTTTAGCTGCTTGTTGCAGTTCATCCGATTGTATTTGTTTTTGTTAGTTTTTTAGAATGTTATTACATTGATATCCTACTTCGAATGAAAAGTATAACAAACCAAACCAACAAAACAACTGACCAAATCATTAATAACTGTTCAGCCGATCTTGACGTATAAAATAGTGTAACAAACATGAGTACTTTTCAATTAGTAAACAAGAAATTAACATTCAACAACCTGTTAGAGATTTTAAAATAAGAAAAATGACATTTTTCATATTATGTACTATTTGAAACAAAAAAATTATTTAATATAAATTATAATGCTTTTTCATATACATATATATATAATATCACTACATAGTATAAAACAAAGTCGCTTTCCCTGTCCCTATGTCCCTATGTCCCTTTGTACGCTTAAATCTTTGAAACTACGCAACGGATTTTGATGCGGTTTTTTTTAATAGATAGAGTGATTCAAGAGGAAGGTTTATATGTATAATAAGATCCATTAAGTAGTGGAGAAGTACTGTTATTTTTGAGGTTTCTAATGTGATGTCGTAAAAAATTACATTTATTCCGCTTACATTGCAAACGCAGGCTGAACCCTAAGAGTTTTATCAAAATAATGTACTAAGTATTATACACATTGAAAAGGTCTACAGAAAAGTCCGCGATGGTATATGTCTATCTCTTATGGATAACCCACAATATCTTTTTTTTGTCATTTACTTTTTACGACAAATAATGGCTAATTTTCGAAGCGATTTTTACCAATACAGCATTAATCCTTAACCAATTAAATACCATGGATACATTGTTCATTTAATATAGATCTATATGGCCCTTTACACCGTATGATTTAAGTGAATATTTTCGAAGATATTACAGATTTAAAAATTGCGGGACGTAGCGTTTGCGGCCGCCCGGCTATGTATTTTATACCCGTGCGATGCCGGAGCGGGCCGCTATATTTTTATACCTATACAACGTTCACAATTTTTCTGTAGTGTATTTAGTATCAGCATTGCACCCGTGCGAAGCCGGGGCGGGTCGCTAGTATATATATATAAAAGAAAGTCGTGTTAGTTACTCCACTTATAACTCAAGAACGGCTGAACCGATTTAGCTGAAAATTGGCAGGGAGGTAGTTTAGAGCCAGGAGAAGGACATAGGATACTAAATATGTACCACGGGCGAAACCGGGCGGAGCACTAGTTAAATAATAATTGTAATATTTTTTTCAGGTACAATGCTAGCTGAAATTTCGAGTACATTCCAGTCGTCGCCGGAAGACGCGACGCCATCTTATACGAAAAAAGCGTGGATGAATAGCTTTAAAAGTTTCTCTATTGCTGATTAATATATCATTTTAATATTTAATATATATCGGCAATGACAATAAATATTATGTTTTTGAAGTGAAAACTTCTTTAGCGGCGTTGGGTATAAAATCTTAAACTCGCGTCAGGACACGTGACCTGATCGAAAAAGCGTAAGACGGATGGATATCAAACATGCTCAACGTTAATAATCAAGTTTTCACTTCTGCCCGCACTCCCGGAGTGCAACCCGTCTTTTTTAATATTTAATATACTTATAAAAGAAAAAACTCAGAAATATGGCATTAAAAATTACTCAGATTTAGTATATTTCTGTTATTATTTGCATGATGGAATAAATATGTAATAGAATTAGTTTCATTGTTTGGATATGTTTCGTTTATTAGTTTTGATGCCTTGTAATTGTTGAAAAATAATATTTACCACGCATGTAAACCCATAGTATAATGTTAGTAAAAATTGAAACTCGCATGATCTCATCTGCTAGTTATTAAAAACCTGTATAAAAAAAACTAATTTGTTAAACTAGTTTTTATTCAATTATTTAAACTTGTGTCATGTTGTTTTGTTACGATCCCTTGAATTGTAAGTTAATTTATTCATTAAATTTCAATGAATGAATGAATAATAAGATAGATTAATGTTAAGAAACATCGCAAGTTAAAACCCTTACGCATATAAGTCCGACTCGAACTTGGCCGGATTTATTTTTATTGGCATTTACACAACACAAACTACTGATGTATTTATATACAAGTACTTTTTAACACGAACTACTGATGTATTCATACAAATAATTTAATTATTTTATAATAAATATCTCATTGTAATAAAAATTGTCAGTTTTAAAACACTAACATATGGTCTGTAGATATGAAGATAAAAACTGTACAGTACGAATATAAAAAGCCTGTACTTAGTTTTATTGTTGAGAATGTTAACCATTTTTACGTATGTAAATATGAAATATAATTTATTTTCTCATTTCATTGTTTTTTTACCGCCTTAAATTCTATGACTATAATAGTAGGGGAGCCCAGGATGCTAAATGTGGATTTACTCGAGCGTCACGGGAACCTATTAGAATTGGTAGATTAGACCATAGCGAGAAAAAAAGGTCCTATAATGTTTTCACTTTTAGCGGTGGGGAAGGGTTTTTTGATTTTTTTTTAATTTAAAAAAGAAAAAAATTGGCTTGGAAATACTCAAGCGCGTTAGATATTAATATTTTGCATGCTCCAGGACGTCACTGAAAAAAAGTATACGTTAATCTGACGATTTAAGTGGCGATTTAATCGCTATGAAGAAAGGGTAAAAAATTTAAGTAATATTATTCGAGCGCGTCAGATTAATATATGGGGGGGTTAATTACAATATAAGAAGTCCCCATTTCGCTAATCTGACGATTCGAGCTCAACCTTAGGAAATTATGGATTATTCAAATTTTCCAGCGGGGCCCCTGAGCGCACCCACCAACCATAACTGCTCATATTGACTAGAGGTACTAATGAATAGCTAAGGTACCGTCCCTCTGACGCGCTCGAGTAAATCCCAAAATCCCCTCTTGGGCTCCCCTACTATAATGGAGAATATCGTTTTTTTCATTTGATGGTAGTTATTTAAAGCGATGGCTACTTCAATTTTACAAATAACTAGCTGCGCTTCGCGGTTTCACCCGCTTGGCTCCGCTCCTATTGGTCTTAGCGTAGATGATGATATATTATAGCTAATAGCCTTCCTCGATAAATGGGCTATCTAACACCGAAAGAATTTTTCAAATTGGACCAGTAGTTCCTGAGATTATCGCGTTCAAACAAACAAACAAACAAAGTCTTCAGCTTTATAATATTATGGTCTAAGATCCGAATATAAGTCGAAATGCAACGGCGTGATAATAGAATGAGACCAATTTTATAATAAATTTAGTGTATTAAAAATGGGTTGACTGGGAAAATCCTGGACAGGACATTTTTAATGAATTAAAAAAAAAACATTTTTTTTTAATTAATTGCAGTATCAACATAATAAAAAAAAATTATAATAGACTTAAAGTAGGTATGAAACCTACAGAATGTGCAGTCATAGTCGTTTTCTAATATTTACCGGGACAAACGGCTAGGTTGGCAGGTATAAACAGGTATGTCGGTACCAGTTACTTTCACTTGATAGGATGATGAAAAAAAAAATATGTCAGCGCTGTTTTATTACAAAATTGTTTTATTATCTCGAAACTGCAATTAATATTAAATGAAAATGATTTTTTTTAATAATTAATAAAAAATATCCTGTCCAGGATTTTCCCAGTCAACCCATTTTTAATACATTTTTTAATACACTAAATTAATTATAAAATTGGTCTCATTCCTTCTATTATCACGCCGTTGCATTTCGACTTATATTCGGATCTTAGACGATTTACCATTGAAACTTAAATTGTTTGCAACGTTAGCAATATTCTGCCACGATTTGCCGAATCTTATTTTCATCAGATCTGGAAAAAAACCTCTTTTTAGGGTTCCGAACAATGATCCGAACCCCAGGAGGCAAAAAAGGGAACCCTTATAGGATCACTTTGTTGTCCGTCTGTCTGTCAACACCCTTTTTCTCAGGAACGAGTGGAGGTATCGAGCTAAAGTTTACAGTCCCTTGATGCTATGAAAAAATAAAACTTATAGCCAATGCTGCAAAGATACAGCCGTTTATGTTGAAAATTTTAGCAAATTTCGACATTCGTAGAGAAACCAAAACCTACAGGGTACTTTCCCGTCAACAGAGTCTTGAAATTTGGCACAAAGTAACGTCTTGTAACACAGATATAGGAATAATTACGTAAAACAAGAATTTTGAATTACATTATGTAAAAAATATGTTGTGTGGTTTTATGAAACCACGGTAAAAGTGAAACTGTTCGAACGGTTCCGAACACTGCTTTGTGTAGCGCATGTCGCGTGACGGTCGGTACATACACGATACACGTGATATGCGCTACACAGACCAAAAAGTTTGAGACGATGTAATAAAAGTTTCACTTTAAAAAAATGTTGTGTGGTTTTATGAAACCACGGTAAAAGTGAAACTGTTCGAACGGTTCCGAACACTGCCTTGTGTAGCGCATGTCGCGTGACGGTCGGTACTGTATACACGATACACGCGACATGCGCTACACAGACCAAAAAGTTTGAGACGATGTAATAAAAGTTTCACTTTAAAAAAATTAAGCTCTCAACCCCTTTACTCATGAACGTAATATGTACTACAACAAAAACTCAGGTCTATAATATCTTTACCCTGTAATAAAATCAAACTTCTTTATCAACGCAATCCAGAAGATAAAGCCGTATGCTGAAAATTTTCGCAAATTTCGACATTCGCAAGGGTATCATAACTCAAAACCTACAGGCTACTTCCCGTGATCGTGAACTCAGAATCTTGAAATTTGGTAGCACAGATAGAAGACATTAAAAATTGGATATATATTTTTCTTAGTGCTTTATGGGCATTTTCACAAAAATGTATACCCCCCTGATTTTCAACTGTCCCTCGAATTCATTAAATTCTATATAATGAAGTAGTTGCCAGAATTATTTATATATGTTATCAAAGTGATTATACGTATACAATATTTTGTTTTTTTAACAAAAACTATGACAAAATCTAAAATAAAGTTAAGTTAATTATAAATAACAATCGAAAAATGGGTAATTTCACGCTGTCCCCTGCTTACTCTTACGCGTTTATTACATTATTTCTTAACTTTTTTGTAAGAAAGGTACCATCTTTTAAGGTTTTATTTGGTCCAGGATAATCAGTTACTGTGATAATAGTTAAAATATAATAACCTTATATAACAAAATAAAAGATAAAAAAATAAAAAAGAAAATCAAAAAAATTGTCCTTCCCGGAACATTCAGTTGTGTCACCGATTTTCTAAAAAGAAAATTACTGTGGTTCAATTAATTTTGCATTACTGTCAACACCATAGCTACTGCTATGCAACTTATCAGGTTAGAAGCCGTCAGGGTCAAAAAACTGCTTAGAAGGAGTGCACGCGTGTTTGCAAGCCGCAGGGACCAAATTCTTCATTCAGGTATGTGACCATATTTTGGCTTATTTCTATCTATTTATCTTGTAGTATTTAGTTAATTTTGTTTTAAATGTTTTTATATGTAAGTTGATCAAAAGTTTTGATGAATATAAGTGTTGTGGTTATATTTTAAACCGTTTTTATTACTAGAGGATTATCAAATGTGACTTCCGCTGTGTGACTATTTGAGCGGTCACATATACGCTGAACGAAAAGTCACAACATGCCTGAACACATAAAGCAATGTTTACATGGCGATTTTCTTGAGCTATAAAAATATTTTTCTAAGACATTTTTGACTGAGTAGGAAACTACGGCAATAAGATTTCAAAAATAAAAATTATTTCCCCATACAAATCGCAACAGCTGATTGATCATTTTGCATGAGGAAGTAAAATTTTTTTTTGAGGAAAAAAAAAAGAAGCATTATGCAGAAAAAGAAACAAAATAAGCCAGCAGAACTAAGAATCTAGACAATGTGCCTTGTATAACAACGAAAGATAATAATGGAACAAAAATTAATTTTTTTCACGATATTTTTCATTGGTTTTTTTTTTATTTACAGATTAACCTTCGTGTTTGCAGCGTCCACTGAAACAAGATTTTTTTTATCAAATATGGTGATTGAGATTATTTAAGGTTAATAATAAACGAATCACGAAGACTGATTATCGACTGATTAATTTGATTAGTGCCAATATAAAACATAAAAGAGACTTCTTATTCTTGAATCTTGATAGTAATTTACCCTTTAGATAAATAATAATAATGTGATGGCTTAAGCCCGAACTGATTGTGATAATTTAGTTTGAAGTTAAGTTAAGTTTATAATTATATTTATTATGTGTGCCTGCGTACTTTTTTTTCGCCATGTAAACGCACCCTTTCCCTTTTTAGGTATTCGGTTGTGTGACTGTCCCTATATTACAGAGCTGAATTTTTTAAATATTTCAGTAGATTTTACATTTAATGCCCTTCAAATCAGTCTCTTTAATGGAGAATAATACATAAGTGTAATATTTGTTGCCCTTTCTCTAAAAAAGTATCTAACATTTTAAATGTAAAGATAATAATGACAGTTGAAGTACCAGAGTCACAATACTGAATATACTATTATTTTTTTTAATTAGCTTAGATCCAAAAGTTGGGAATAGTGAGTGTTTAAAATATACAAAATAACGATTTTAAGTTAATAAATAAACAATATCTAAAAATTCTTATATTTTGCACTGTTTTTCCAGCTACTGAATATAGTCACACAACTGATATAAAATTGCGAGACTTTCCATTGTGTCCTATTATTTTTACAGTTTTCTCATTTTAAACCCATCATATTATATGTTTTCTTGAAGTATATTGAATTTCCGTTTTAAAGAGACCAAAAAAAGTTTAAAATATAATACTATCAAAAAAAATATATTTTTCAAGGAGGGGGTGGGCATTTTCACAAAAATGTATACCCCCCTGATTTTCAACTGTCCCTCGAATTCATTAAATTCTATATAATGAAGTAGTTGCCAGAATTATTTATATATGTTATCAAAGTGATTATACGTATACAATATTTTGTTTTTTTAACAAAAACTATGACAAAATCTAAAATAAAGTTAAGTTAATTATAAATAACAATCGAAAAATGGGTAATTTTACGCTGTCCCCTGCTTACTCTTACGCGTTTATTACATTATTTCTTAACTTTTTTGTAAGAAAGGTACCATCTTTTAAGGTTTTATTTGGTCCAGGATAATCAGTTACTGTGATAGTAGTTAAAATATAATAACCTTATATAACAAAATAAAAGATAAAAAAATAAAAAAGAAAATCAAAAAAATTGTCCTTCCCGGAACATTCAGTTGTGTCACCGATTTTCTAAAAAGAAAATTACTGTGGTTCAAATAGTTTTGCTTTACTGTCAACACCATAGCTACTGCTATGCAACTTATCAGGTTAGAAGCCGTCAGGGTCAAAAAACTGCTTAGAAGGAGTGCACGCGTGTTTGCAAGCCGCAGGGACCAAATTCTTCATTCAGGTATGTGACCATATTTTGGCTTATTTCTATCTATTTATCTTGTAGTATTTAGTTAATTTTGTTTTAAATGTTTTTATATGTAAGTTGATCAAAAGTTTTGATGAATATAAGTGTTGTGGTTATATTTTAAACCGTTTTTATTACTAGAGGATTATCAAATGTGACTTCCGCTGTGTGACTATTTGAGCGGTCACATATACGCTGAACGAAAAGTCACAACATGCCTGAACACATAAAGCAATGTTTACATGGCGATTTTCTTGAGCTATAAAAATATTTTTCTAAGACATTTTTGACTGAGTAGGAAACTACGGCAAAAAGTAGATTTCAAAAATAAAAATTATTTCCCCATACAAATCGCAACAGCTGATTGATCATTTTGCATGAGGAAGTAAAATTTTTTTTTGAGGAAAAAAAAAAGAAGCATTATGCAGAAAAAGAAACAAAATAAGCCAGCAGAACTAAGAATCTAGACAATGTGCCTTGTATAACAACGAAAGATAATAATGGAACAAAAATTAATTTTTTTCACGATATTTTTCATTGGTTTTTTTTTTTATTTACAGATTAACCTTCGTGTTTGCAGCGTCCACTGAAACAAGATTTTTTTTATCAAATATGGTGATTGAGATTATTTAAGGTTAATAATAAACGAATCACGAAGACTGATTATCGACTGATTAATTTGATTAGTGCCAATATAAAACATAAAAGAGACTTCTTATTCTTGAATCTTGATAGTAATTTACCCTTTAGATAAATAATAATAATGTGATGGCTTAAGCCCGAACTGATTGTGATAATTTAGTTTGAAGTTAAGTTTATAATTATATTTATTATGTGTGCCTGCGTACTTTTTTTTCGCCATGTAAACGCACCCTTTCCCTTTTTAGGTATTCGGTTGTGTGACTGTCCCTATATTACGGAGCTGAATTTTTTAAATATTTCAGTAGATTTTACATTTAATGCCCTTCAAATCAGTCTCTTTAATGGAGAATAATACATAAGTGTAATATTTGTTGCCTTTTCTCTAAAAAAGTATCTAACATTTTAAATGTAAAGATAATAATGACAGTTGAAGTACCAGAGTCACAATACTGAATATACTATTGTTTTTTTTAATTAGCTTAGATCCAAAAGTTGGGAATAGTGAGTGTTTAAAATATACAAAATAACGATTTTAAGTTAATAAATAAACAATATCTAAAAATTCTTATATTTTGCACTGTTTTTCCAGCTACTGAATATAGTCACACAACTGATATAAAATTGCGAGACTTTCCATTGTGTCCTATTATTTTTACAGTTTTCTCATTTTAAACCCATCATATTATATGTTTTCTTGAAGTATATTGAATTTCCGTTTTAAAGAGACCAAAAAAAGTTTAAAATATAATACTATCAAAAAAAATATATTTTTCAAGGAGGGGGTACATTTTTGTGAAAATGCCCGGGTACATTTTTGTGAAAATGCCCTTATAAGCATTATTTTTCATGAATCGTATAATATTGAAATTGATTACAGCGCCATCTATTAGAAGGAGGCTGTAGTCATTGTTATTTTCGATTCTTCTAGTCACCGCTAGATGTCACTGATATAAAATAAATTATATAGGATATTAATGTAGATGGCGCCACTAGATTTAATTATATGAATAAATGAAACTTTTTCGCTAAAGCAACATTATATTTAACATAAAAAATGAATAGTTCCCTTTTTTATTTAATATCACTGATTTTTGCTATCCATATTGTAATGTTTAACTTTTATTCCGTAAATTAAGTAATTATGAAATTGATTACAGCGCCATCTATTAGAAGGAAGCTGTAGTCATTGTTATTTTCGATTCTTCTAGTCACCACTAGATGTCACTGATATAAAATAAATTATATAGGATATTAATGTAGATGGCGCCACTAGATTTAATTATATAAATTAATGAAACTTTTGTCGCTAAAGCAACATTATATTTAACATAAAAAATGAATAGTTCCCTTTTTTATTTAATTTTGCTATCCATATTGTAATGTTTAACTTTTATTCCGTAAATTAAGTAATTATGAAATTGAAAACAGCGCCATCTATTAGAATCTAGCAGTAATTCTTGTGCAATTAATTCTTACTAGTCATCGCTAGATGTCACAGTAATAAAATATAATTGATCTGATATTGATGTAGATGGCGCTAGTGAATTGTATTATATTATTGTGATATGTTAGAAGAATAGCCATGAAAATATTAACTATGTATAATATTTTTTATTAGTGCTTATATTTCATGAAGGCTCACCAAACTGGGCCCCCGCAATTTTGTTTCGTTCATATACATCGTTTTGATTAGAACTCTTAAATAAATAAAGGAGAAAACTAAAAGACTCAGAAAAATCTTATAATACATCATCTCAATCTTATAATACATCATCTCATAAAATCTATCTCTGTTCCTAATACGTTTCGAGATTTATGTTCATAATATCTTTGCTCAAAATTTATTGCTCTTTTAAAATATCCAAGTTTCATCACTGGCCGTGAAAGTTCATCACAACGCCAAGTTTACCCAAACCCCTTTAGGTAAATTAATGATTGCTCTCGTCTTTTACATACATTACCGGCTGCGTATTAGGTATGGTATAGAATACCTAGGCAAAGTATAAAATGAATAATATTTCATACATTACCTGTATAATATAGAGCCCTAAACAATGTATAGGATACCTGATTATGTTGATTTCCGGTAACATAATTTATATATTATATTATAATGCGAAAGTCTGCTTGTCTGTTACGCTTTCGAAGCTATACTAAAAATAAAATTAGAATGAAAAAATAGTAATAAATAGTGAGTAAAACTTTATTGCAAATATGAATAACTACATAACTATTAATTGTGTTGTATTGTAATAGCCAAAAAGTATATGGACGTGTCTTGGTCCGCGGAAAAACCACATGTTATAAATAATATCCCAGCCACACTATGCCACTCGTCCTGCTCATCGCGCTGCCGCTCGCCTTGATATTGCCGTCTGGCCACACCACAGGGGGCCCACCTTAGATTATACACCTATTATCTAAGGGCCACACACTGCTCTACTCGCGACGCTCTTCACTAGGGATGGGTCGTCGACGTATTTTTGATCAACGAGACTAGATCGTTAAATGTCGTTCATCAACTAGTCGTTCAACTAGTTAAAATCTTCGACTAGTCCATGTGTAAAATAAATAACTTAATTCTGAAAACAATAAATTCTAATCACAATAAATAATTAATAAATGTTTATGCTTTCTTACAAAAATAATTATACTCCCTAAAAAATTTTACTAAAAAACTTATTATCGTTTGTTTCTATAGTTTAAATTCAAAACATTGGTCTTGTAAACCAAAAATATTTGTTTTTTTAAAAACTTCAAAGAAAATAATTTATTCTTATCAATAAGACTGTTTAGCCGTTGAATTCAACTAGTGCATTGGTGAGCGATGGACTAGTCGAATCGTTGAGTGTACATATAGACGGTTAATTTAACTAGTCCGTTGATTCCATGACGCCCATCCCTAATTCGCACTCGTATTGCCGGTCCTTTGACTCGCGCGCAAAAGCCGACAAAATAGGGAGCAGTGAGCAGGACGATGAGCACAACGAGTGGCATGACGAATAACGTGGCCACACTACGTCCCTGCCTACTTCCCTCGTCACTTCCCATACCACTCGTCGAGTCGTGTGGCTGGGGTATAAGAAATTAAATATCACTCAAAAATAAAACCACATCTGATAATATACCACTTTATTAAATATAAATACATAGTCTAAATAAAAATCACATTAAACCTTAACAGTAGTAACTGCCACAGTCGGCTCCACAGCATCAGGGACATGGAAGAAATACAACATGAACCCTGCTGCGAGCAAGAAATGGAATGCTAAAATCGATCCAACGAGAATTAGGAAGTATTTCGACTTTCTTAGCGCTGGGAGGAGCCAGAAAATCAATACTGCTCCAGATATAAAAGCCCCGAGGAGTACTAATAGCCATTGGAGCCAGGATACTTGAATGGTCCATAGTATTGCAACTGGGACATATATTGACAGGGAATAACCGTAGAGACAGAAGAGCGACATCATTGTTGGCGCTGAGGAACCCTGTAAAGAAATATGTTTTTATAAGATTACAAAAAATAAAATTTTATAGCATTATATGCAACTAATGAATATTTGAAATTAAACAAATTCGATCAGGTTTCGAATGCACATCTCAAACGACACACAAAGCTTTTGAATCGTAAAATTACAGAAAAATAATAATTTTCCAACAATTTTTTGGGTAAAACTATGCTTACTAGTAATACTAGTAAAATAAATGCGAAAGCATGTTTTTTAGTTACAGAAGTTTCCTTTGACCACGCGTTTTAAATCCTCTATTGCACGCCTCATAAGCGAAGCGTTGAGGTGGGTACTACTGTCACTTCGCGCAAAACATCTGATTTTTCAAACTTAAAATGTCTTTATGTATCATACATTGCACTTGTAAGATAATACATACACACACATATTAAGAAAAAACACTATTTTTAACGTTCATGATATTTTTGATGTCATTTTTGTTACTTAAACTAGTTAAAAAACAGTTTAAAAAAGTTCTGTCTTGGACGTCCGTGTGTCTGTATGTGCGGATCATTTTTCTTGTTAACACGATAGCGACCGAAATACTTTACTAATTGAGTCTTTTTTTTTCTCTTACGCTTGAGTATGCTCAGGAATAGAACCCTTTCATTTTTCAGGGTCTGATTCGATGTGGTTTAATTGTTATTAAATAAACAAAAATAATAATTAATAAATATTTATTAAAAAAAAATTATGAGGCATGCACTTTTGGATTTTCCAAATTATTTTTAAAATATAGTTTTATATATGCCATGTTTTTCCAAACACATTCATTCAATAAAACCTATTTAAAAAATCTAATTAACATTTTTTTTCACCAAAATTAAACCAAATCGTTACCTTTACATAATTTGTTAGCGATTTGTTTATATAACTTTACAGAATTTGTATACAAGATATACCTGAATCTCAATCTGATCCTGAGCATCAGGCGTCGATGTCCACTTGAGTGCGGCCCACAGAGCGAGCGGCACGAGCCACACGTAGCAGAAGATCGCCGTCGCCGCGTACGACACCAGGTGGAAGTCGTACTTCCAGTGAATGAGCTTGTTAGCGTTCTGGAGATAGCTCGCTATGTTCCCACTTACGGCTATTGTGAAGATCTGCAAGTTAATTTAATGAGACTTTAGATATTATATGTAAAAAACCAGTCAATTAAATACATTTATCTTCAAACAATAACACATATAACAACTAAAAGAAAATAATAATTAAACATAGAACAAAGAAATCAATAAGAAAATAATATTCAGATGTTCTCTGGCTGTGAAATAGTTCAGGCATAGAATATACCAAGAGTTGTTACATTGCATTACTTGCATAGAATTAAAAATAAAATGTTACTGTAGTTGTAGTTTTATTGTAATATCTTACCAGTGTTACGGAAATCCAAACTGGACCATACAGGTCGGGTTTTCCTTTGATCCTCTCATCAAAATAGTTACGAGACACCTTCTGCGGCAGGACTGAAGATACAATTCTCTCGACCACCTCAGTGGTGTGAACATCAAAGTACTTTTGATAGTATTCTATTGTCCAAAAGTTATGATTGCCTGAAACATTAAATTTACCAATTGCAGCAGTTTCTTAAAATAATAACTAAGAAGTAACAGTCAAACAGATCAAAGAACAGTATTAAATTACATTGCACAATGTATACAAATGTGTTGTGTACAGAAAATTATAATTTATGTACATATTTAAAATATGTATTCAAAAAGTTTCATACCACTTTTTGGAGTCTCTTGATCCTCGCTAACTGGCTTGGGTTCTACATAGTCATAGCTTTGTGTACTGGGGTTTGTGTATTGGTTTGTATGCACAGCCTCCACGTCGATTCGAGCACTTCTGTTGTGCTCTGGTGAATAATCTTGGAAGTTTAACAACTCCCCGGTGTTCACATTCGACATCGTGTATTTCTTTTCACTAAATATTCAGTTCATAACAAGTAAATAGAACCAATAGAACTTCTTCAGTTCTTCTAGGAAAAATGGGATCAATATTTTGTTATCAACTGTCAGTGACGCATACACTGTCATATGTCAATAATTGGAGAAATATCACAATGTGACAGCAATACATAGTGTTGGCCAAAATCGGTAAAATATTTGAAATCATTCAGGTTCACACTTAGCCAATGAAATGACAAGAACCACAGAGCAAGTAGGTAATTTTTGACAACTGACAATTTAAGTTATGTCAGTTTTTACAAATTGTCAAAAATTTGAATTGTTACACGAAAATAAATAAATTTGTAAAAGGAAAAATGTTTTTAGAAAGATCGAATTATGTTTTGAGAGGATTCAGTATATTACGAAACAATTTAAGAAATTATAATGTTGTTGCCTCTGTGTTACAAAATCCAAATGTTGGAGAAAAAGCTGAAGTTAAGGTTATATTTTGTAAATATTAAATTTATTTCTTAAAGTAAATATTTACTAAGCTCTACGATTATTTCTGCTTTCAGGGCTGGGTTAGGAGTTTACGTATCCAAAAGGAACACATTTTTGCGGACGTAAGCGACGGTTCTTGCGCCAAAAAGTTACAAATTGTAATACCTAAAAATTTAAAGACCGATGATCTAACTTACGGCAGTGCTGTGCATATCACTGGAAAACTGGACACTAGTCCTCGAGGACAGCTTGAATTACGAGCTGAACATATTAAAGTCTATGGAAAATGTGTTGTTTTAGATGGATACCCTTTCAATCCAAGAACGGCGCATCCTCCTGAATATGTACGTCAATTCTTACACTTACGATCTCGTACAAACTATATATCAGCGATGTTGAGAGTTCGTCACTCAGTCACAAAACATATACACGACTTTTTCTGTTCTAGAAATTATTTGAATGTAAACACACCAATATTAACATCAAATGACTGTGAAGGTGCTGGAGAAACATTTAAAGTGCTGCCAGATAGCGCAGATACAATTAAGGCTATGATGCAAGAAGGCAGGACCCCAGATACTGTTTATTTTGGTACAAAGTCATTCCTCACTGTATCAGGGCAGTTACATTTAGAAGCTGTATGTCGAGGCATGGGAAATGTTTATACATTAGGTCCTACATTCAGAGCTGAAAACTCTAGATCAAGATTGCATTTATCTGAATTTTATATGCTTGAAGCTGAGTTGGCTTTTTGTGAAACCATAGAAGAGTTACAGGCAGTTATAGAAAGTCTAATGAAGTATATATTTACAGAAATTAGAAATACAAATGAAGATGATTTACATTTAATTGATAAGAATAATATGAGTCCAAAATGGCTGAATGAACAATTTATTACACTAAGTTATGATGAAGCAAAAAGTATTTTAGACAAAAAAGGTTTGACTTCTAATGAAGAGGGAATAAATAAAGAACAAGAGTTGGCTTTAGTAGAGCATTGTAATGGTATTCCAGTGTTTGTTGTGAGATGGCCAAAAGATTTAAAATCATTTTATATGAAGGAATTGGAATCTGACAATAGCAAGGTAATAACTTTTAAGTATTTGTAAACTACCCAATGATTGCACTGCAAATTATCAAAGGTTAACTACTCATTTTAAAATGTTTTATTTATATTTAAAACTCAATTCTTTGTTACAGGTGGAGGCATTAGATCTCCTCGGGCCAATCACAGGTGAAATAGCAGGAGGAAGTTTAAGAGAAGATAATTATGAGAAACTGCAATCAAAACTGCCATCAGAAGCATTGAATTGGTATTTAGAACTACGAAAATTTGGCAATATCCCCACTGGCGGCTTTGGTCTAGGAATAGAGAGGCTGTTACAAGTTTTATGTGGTATACAAAATATAAAGGATACACTACCATTCCCTAGGTGGCCACATAATTGTAGTATGTAGTTAGACATGTAAATAGATGTACATAATATGTTGAAAATAAATTATTATGAGTTTGTACTTGTTTTATTGAATCCCCTCTGAATCCTATTATAGATGCTATGAGTTTTTTTTATTTAAATAGATGTATGTTTGTTGAAAATAAATTATTATGAGTTTATACTTGTTTTATTGAATCCCCTCTGAATCCTATTATAGATGTTGAGTTTTTTAATTTCTTTACAAAACTGATATTTAAAAATTAATCTCTGATGATATTTGTAGTTATTTACCTCCAAACATATCCATCCAATTTTGTTACCCATAGAGTAAAATAATATTATATCGGGTAATTTTACCAAAAGTCGCCTTAAATAATAGTTAAATTATGTAGGTAAAACATTTTTAGTGTGTTTTATCAAAGAGTAGTGTATAGTTTGCATAATTGTGAGAGGAATGAAAATAAAACAACAATAGTATTAAATAATGGTTTTATTTTAGTAAAACAAAATCATACAGTATAATGAAAAAAACGGGTTGTAAGCAAAACACAAGGCTCTTTAAATATTTTATTTTGAGGATTTTACTTTAAATTCATTGATTTTGATGTAAGTCAAAATAAAATTAACCTAGAGATTCCTTCAAAAATCAAATTGTGCTAGACCAAACACCAAATTAACCCTACATACACGAACAAATTATATACAAACATAACATCTTACAAAACCATCAACTTCAGTGTACCTTATAGTTTAATATCACATTTTTATGAAGTGGCTTTATCAATTTTATTAACAACTAATTATTAGAATGGAAAATCAATTATCTACAGAACAGCGTAGAAGATAGTAAATATAAAGAAATAAACAGAAAAGATACTGAAAAAAAAATCAAAACAAAATCCTAAATATACATAAAGTACATTATAACTATGTAGTTTTTTTTTTACAATTTATTCATTTGGCAGTGTACATTCCTACCGTATTGAAGCAATTTATTTTTATAAAAAATCATAGCAACACTTAATTTATCAGTTATTTAAATCTACCTTAACAATAAAGTTACATAATATGTACAAAATACCTATTATATTGTGATCATTTTTTTTGTGTTTATGTGATTAGTGGTTACTATTCAAGTATACAAAGATATATAACAGAAAAAACGTATTCTTTTAATAATTACAGATACAATTCTCACTTTTTTATTTCTCTTATTGGATCTTTTTCTGCTTGATAGACAAGCGAAATCCGACACTACCTCACTTATTTTAGAGTTCATTTTATGAATTCAATCGTAATTAAAACAGCATCTAGTAATCAGTCATATACAAAACGAAAACAATGACAATTCATTGATTTTTAATAAATCAACTCCCAAAATACCGATAGTTCATCAGAATACAGTATTTAATTCACAATAACAATCGTGACAACAATAACATCCTTGTATTTCCCAAAGCGCACACTTAACAATCACATAATAGAACATAATCCAGAAAGTTCATTTCCCTTTTGCACTGGCGGCTGCCTTTTCAACTGAACTCCTTCCAACTTGGATTTCAATTTAAACTCAAGTTCTGGTTCTTCACCAGGTGGTAAAGGCTCATCATCAGCGCTAATGTCTTCGAGCATTTTATCATCTTGCGGGTTGATAAATGCTGGCACTTTGTTGATGTTGATGCGAATGCCTCCAAACGGCAGGCTTGGGGCTGGAGTAGCGTCTTCTAATTGGACGTTGCCATCAATCGATGATGTGACAGTGATCTGTGTTGTTTCAATCACGGGTGCCACTATTGATTCCACTTCTGCTGTTATTACTGGTTCATCATCTGTAAAAGAAAGATATTGAATTTATATTTTTGGTTTTATGGCATTTAAATGCTTTATAAATATAAATTTATAAAGAATAGAAAAAATTCGATCACGAGGCGGGACACGAACCCGCGGTGTGTCCCTTCAGACACATAAAAACTGAAAGAATAGAATAAATTCGATTGCTCTGGCGGGTCACGAGTGGCTGAGTTGGTCAGGCATCCGCGCCGGAATGGCGCGAAAGGATGCGGGTTCGAGTCCCGCCTCGTGATCGAATTTTTTCTATTCTTTATAAATTTATAAGAAATATATTTTTATTTAAAAGATTAGCACTAGTTATCAACA
Organism: Colias philodice; assembly: GCF_061535455.1. Classification (NCBI taxonomy): domain Eukaryota; kingdom Metazoa; phylum Arthropoda; class Insecta; order Lepidoptera; family Pieridae; genus Colias; species Colias philodice. The sequence continues at coordinate 879,439 of NC_143111.1, read as the reverse complement.
AAGTACCTTGTTCTTAAAAAATATGTTTTAAAAAAGAAAGGAATAATCTTCTTCAAACGGCAACTTATAGCGAATCAGACACAGGTTAAACAAGATCCATACATTCAAAATTTATTTGTTGAATTGCAGTAACAGAGAGTTCAAATTTATTATACTTTGAGCAATAAATACTTAACAACTAAGTTCTTATCCTATATCTATCTAGACTACCAAGAAGTTATATGGACTCAAATTATAATTTATCCATCACATTAACCCTAGAAAGATAGTCTGCGTCAAAATGACTCGCGTTTTCGAAATATAGTTGTATCTTTTTAAATGTCGCGAATCCATAACTGTACGTTTAGGACATTTCATAAGTTACTGAGAGCTACCCTATGGTATACGTGGCAATAAAGTTAATGTAACCGATTTTGAAATATAACGACTACGTGAGTCAAAATTACGCATAATTATCTTTCCCGTACTACTCAATTTCAAATTATCTTTCTGGGGTTAAAAAATCCAAATAATCACCTGGATCAACGGGCTCCTGCTTAATTTTGACCTTGGCAAAGTCGATAGCAGCGAGCTCGTCCCGTTTGGTCCTCTCTGCTTGCGTCTCATCATCGGTGTCTCCTTCATCCTCCACGATCACCTGTTCCACCGGCTCTGCTTTGAGCACCACGTCGTCTTCATCACCGTCGTCTGCTTCGTCAATCTGGTGGGAAATATAACAAAATTATTATACTTATACACAAACTAGCTTTCCACCCACGGCATCGCGGTGCGCATTCAGTCAAAGAAAAACCCGCAGAGTTCCCGTTCCCGTAGGATTTCCGGGATAAAACCTATCCTATGTCCTTTCTCGGGTATCAAAATATCTCTATATCAAATTTCATGCAAATTGGTTCAGTAGTTAAGGCGTGATTGAGTAACAGACAGACAGACAGAGTTACTTTCACATTTATAATATTAAGTATGGATAAATCATGAAAATGCATGTTCTGCATTCCACACATAGTCGCAACAAAATTGTTAAATGTATTATTCAAACGAAATAATCACACTATTAATTATTAAAAGGAACAGAACAAATAACACAAAACAAATTTAACACACCTTCAAATTCCAAAAACCTCTTTCTCAAAACTTAACGCGGAATATATAAAACAGCATATTATTAAATACAAGGCTTTTCAAAGAATCAAAATTTAAAACGGAAACATCATCATAATGTCAAAATAAGTCCTAATGATAAATCCTACAAAAACTCAATGGTCTAAGATCCGAATATAAGTCGAAATGCAACGGCGTGATAATAGAATGAGACCAATTTTATAATAAACTAGCGGTCCGCCCCGGCTTCGCCCGTGGTACATAATATTTACGTTTTCTCTACATAAGAACCATCCTCGTACTTCAAGGAATATAATAAAAAAAGAATTATCGAAATCGGTTCAGCCGTTCTCGAGTTATGCGCTTACCAACTCATTTTGCGATTCATTTTTATATATAAGATTAAGTGTATTAAAAAATTTATGAAAAATGGGTTGACTGGGAAAATCCTGGACAGGACATTTTTAATGAATTAAAAAAAAATTTCGACTTATATTCCGATCTTAGACCACAAATAAATAGATCATGTTAGTATGTTTTTGAATGAATAAATAAATGTTCAAAACTCTCCATACCTCAACAGGCTCCGACTCCACATCATTATCTGGCTCGACCACCTCTACAACCGATTCATTGTCCGACTCATCAGCTTCCACGTCCCTGATCTCGATCGCTTCTTCGTCTTTACTCTCCTCTGCAATGTCCACTGTGGCTTCTTCCTTTGGAGCATCCTTTGTGAGTGACGCCTGTAAAGGAAAATCAACATTTTATTATTGTTGCTTATTGATTGAACTGCATTTATTTATTTATAACACTTTACTATGCTAGTAATACTAATTACTTAAAACTAAAACTTAAAGCTAATCTAGCACAGAGGGCGGCCTTATCACTAAAGAGTGATCTCTTCCAGGCAACCCACTGTGTGAAGTAATAAAGGAGGAGAAATAAAGGTGCATTTACTGCATTTTATAAATAAAATCATCCTTAAACAACGTACCACGCAAACAAATCACGCACCATACATTCGTAAAACCACAAACGCGCATCTTATAACCATTAAATCACGCACCCTATAATCATTAAAAACACGCACCTTATAATCACCGAAACACGCACCTTATAATCAACGTAGCACGCACCTTATAATCACGGAAACACGCACCTTACAATCAACGTGGCACGCACCTTATAATCACGGAAACACGCACCTTACAATCAACGTGGCACGCACCTTATAATCACGGAAACACGCACCTTACAATCAACGTAGCACGCACCTTATAATCACGGAAACACGCACCTTATAATCATCGAAGCACGCACCATACACACATCCATTCACTCCTTGTATATGCACTATCTACCTTTTTCAATCTTTTCATTTTCCTATATCCCAAGGTTGCCTGGAAGAAATCGCTTCAAAGCGATAAGGCCGCCAATTTGTACGGTGAAGATTCATTTTGTATGATATTGTATTTTTACATCTGTGCATTGTACAATAAAGTGTTTTTTATTTATTATTATTAACCAATTACTTGTCACGCACCTTATAATCGTCGAAGCACGCCGGGTGGTAGTTCCGGCCCTCGTGCTGCACCGAGTTGCGCAGGTGCCACTCCTCGCGGTCCTCATTATAGAACTGGTCGAAGGCATCGCCGCAGAGTGCGCAGTGCCGGCCGGCGGGGGGCCCCGCGGCCACGCTCGGGGCTTCGCCCGCCTCGAGGACCTCTTCGGAGGCTTCTTCCTCCGCGCCGCCCGTTTCGAACCAACTCTTTTCTGTGAATTTGAGGTTAGCATTAAATACGTTTTTATACTATTTAAATGAGATAGCGTCATCAAATGTTTGTGATTGTAGATAGATAGAAAAAAAAAATACTAAATTATTAGATTTTTGATTAGTCCCAATTATAAAGCTTGATTTTTATGTCTATGTATAAAGTAATTTTAGAAAATGTTCACTTTTGTTAACCGTAAATCAAAGTTGTACTGTATCTTTCAATACTACAAACTTTTAAAATAAAACAATTTCGTTTTTATTTGTAAACTAGCGACCCGCCCCGGCTTCGCACGGGTGCAATGCTGATACTAAATACACTACTGAAAAACTTTTAACGTTGTATATAAAAACATAGCGGCCCGGCCGGCCGGTACCGCCGCAAACGGTACGTCCCGCAATTTTTAAATCTGTAATATCTTCGAAAATATTCACTTAAATCATACGGTGTAAAGGGCCATATAGATCTATATTAAATGAACAATGTATTCAAGGTATTTTATTCGTTAAGGATTAATACTGTATTGGTTAAAATCGCTTCGAAAATTAGCCATTATTTGTCGTAAAAAGTAAATGACAAAAAAAAGTTATTGTGGGTTATCCATAAGAGATAGACATATGCCATCGCGGACTTTTCTGTAGACCTTTTCAATGTGTACAATACTTAGTACATTATTTTGATAAAACTCGTAGGGTTCAGCCTGCGTTTGCAATGTAAGCGGAAGAAATGTAAATATTTACATCACATTAGAAACCTCAAAAATAACAGTACTTCTCCACTATTTAATGGATGTTATTATACATATAAACCTTCCTCTTGAATCACTCTATCTATTAAAAAAGACCGCATCAAAATCCGTTGCGTAGTTTCAAAGATCTAAGCGTACAAAGGGACATAGGGACATAGGGAAATAGGGACAGAGAATGCGACTTTGTTTTATACTATGTAGTGACAAATAAACAGAACAAAATTTAAAATCAATTTAAAAAAATTGGTTCTTTGTAAAGTAGGTTTACGATCGAGATGTTTACGTGATAACGTCTTATTGGTGGCAGCGCTCGAGATGAGACGGGAGATCGGTCCGTCTCTCGTTATACCTGCGATCGCGCTCGTGAGGTTTTGGTGTGACACAAGTTTCTGAACATGTCACCCGACTAAAACGATTTTAAAAACGTTATCACGTTAAAACACTACAAATCTCACCTCGCTCCTCCAAATCTTCGATCTCCTCATACTGCACCCAGTCAGACAGATCATAGTGCCAATGCCTGCTATGTGCCCTCCTCGCAGAGTCCCTTTCACGTCTATTCTGTCGGAAATGCCAGTCGAGGTGCTGGGAGTATCGCACCGTGTGTTCGGGGGGAAACCGGGCCCCGCAGCCACTGCATTGCATGCCGCCGTAGAGCTTCGCTACTATGGCTGGTTGTTTACTGAAATAATGTTTGAGAATAAAATGCTTGAAAAGATTGATTTTCTAAAAGGAGGCCTGAAATCTATATGAATTTATTCTGGTAATACAATAAAATAATTTTATCAGATCATACCTACCACTAAATCTCTATAAGAAGAATTAAAATGATTCAAAAGTTAAAAACAAAAGAGTATGATAATATAATATCGAAGATATAAAATATTCGATATCAGACATAATACAATGTTTAGCCAAACAATCAAAAGTACAAATAAAAACAATTGTTTATAAACAGAGGCGGCTCGCCCTAAGGAGCGCTGGTGCAGTGAACTCCCATAAATAATTATAATAAAATCATACTCCTTAATTTCATTATTAATACTTATTAATTATTACTATTTAAAATCAATCGTAATCGTTAAAAAAACTACTGTCAATACCAATGAATATATCAATCATTCCATCATTCCATATACCTGAATAATACTGTATTATACAGTAACGCGCGAAGCGGAGCGCTCACGATTGCGCTCCAATGAAAACATATTTAGTACATTTCCTAATACGAAATCCAATAGGAGTGAAAGAGAAGGTTTGCCAGTGCCCTGCGCGCGTGAAACAGAAGATTTTCTATGGAAAAATAGCAAAATTCGGAGCGCCGCTCCCGCAAACGTTGCCGGTTCGTTTTTACTTTTTACCGCCGCGCCTGGGCGCCCGTACACAGGACAGCGATAGCGCGCGACGTTGCCACTCTCTATTATAAACAAACACTCGACTCTCGAGTCAACTTCAATGCACGCGCGCGAATGCAAATTCGGGAATTTTCTAATTAAAATCATAAGATACGTGTTGAAATAGTCTGTAGTTATCAGTATTACTTGTGAGTGTGAAAATGAACAATTATAATGTGGCGTTCATTAAAAGGTGTGTTAAAACGTTACAAATTCGGCTTGAATTGAAAGCTAAGGGACTGCCACGGCCTGAACTTGACCTTACGCAAAAATGTACGACAAAAACGATAACATAATATAGGTACGCGTGTGTTTAAATCCGAACAATATTATGTGAAAACACCGTGATTGTGTGGTTGTGATGAAAGCAACAACAGACATTTACGAATGTCTTGTCGCTTTAAGTTATAGATATTTTTGCACACCAAAAAGAAAGACGTATGTTTTTCCTTTATAAGTAATTTTTTTTATATAAATGTACTGCTTTACACCATGTATTTTCATGGTTTTATTTCAAGTGAACACCCATAAAATTTTGTCACGAGCCGCCTCTGTTTATAAACATTATTTTCTCAAAAAGTTGTTTTTCGTATATAAGCATTAATAGACAAAAATATACTCACACTCGCAACGTCTCCGGCTTCAACAGATCCACCTTATGCACAACACTCTTGTCTTCTTTCTGCTTCTGCTTAACGTCTTCCTTAACATCTTTCACCTCAGGCTTTTGCTCATTGATCACAGACACGATACCAGAAGCAACAAGCTTCGCGAATAAATCGTTTACATTGATATTGCCCAATACTGGCATGGGATTGGGTTTTTCTTCAGCGGGCGTTTCTAAGCCGGGTATTTTGTCCGGTTTCACGAATAATGGTTCAGCCGAACTGTACTCTGAGCTCGCGGCCGGCGCCATGCTGGTTGGCATCAAGCTTGCTAGCATGTCGAGACCTAGAAAAAATGGACGTCAGATTATAACAAAGTTTTATCGGTTTTACTGAGGAATAAAAAAAATCTAATTTTCGGGAAACTATTTTTTTTTATTAAGTAAATATAATAATTCTCACGAGGAACGGCATCATTAATGATTGATTAAATCAAATTAATCTGATATATGTATTAATTTGTAGAGTTAAATGGATATAGAAATATTCAATTAATAGCTTACCTTTATTTTCATTATCAGGGCTAGGCGACTTCTGAGGCCTATCCTGTGGCTGTAAATCAGTTTCCATCGACACTTCATTATTTTCCACAATTGCTTTTGGCACTGAAGAAACTTTACCCTCCATATTTGCAATCTCTACTTGTCCTGGCTTAATGTATTTAGGCAAAGCAGAGAACCTAACAAAGTATTTCTCTCCATTAATCAGTATGGGCTTAGGAAGATCTCCAAACTCAACTTTGAAAGGTTGCTCATTGATAAGTACCGTCTGCAACGCGTCTACGAAACGTATCGTAAAGTATTGTCCATTCACTTGGAACTTTTGTACTTTGGCATCTAAATAAACAGGACACACGGTTGTTGCGTTTACAATAAGATTTATTTTACCAGCTACGAGATCGGTTCTCTTCGCTTTACCTATATCTACTTGGGGGAGAGGTCCTTCTAAATGTACTAGATGCGGTTTTCCATCAATTATGACACCAACTGGCTGACCGCCAAAGAAACATTCGTACCATCTTCCATTTATGTACAACTCCCTTGTGGGAGCGCCAAATCTGATATCAAATACTTGTTCATCAATTTCCACTTGTTTGTAGCCTTCCGTAAATGATAGAACTACAGAATCTTTATTATCAAATGTGACGCGTCGACAGCCCGGTAAGAATTTGATCTCGCGTGGATCGTCCCAGTCGAGCATAATCACTGCCGTCTCACCGTAGAACCTTATTTCTCTAGGAATACCATCAATTTGAATAGTTTTAACTGGATCTTGATCTATGTACTCGATAATTCTATAATCAGTCTGTGGGATTTCATAACCAGGCAGACCAAGGGGCGGTGGGGTCGACGATCTCTCGTAAGGTGTGAGAGGGGATTCCCCTTGGCACATGCCGAGTTTTGGTGCAGGAAGTGGAGGAGGCATCGGCATGCGAGGATCAAAAGGCGGTCGCTGCATCCTCTTATCGAATTTACCGCGGAAGAACGGAGGAATTGGTCCTCTGAACCTTCTAGGTCCGAACTCATCCATTCGCGGTCGCGGACCTCTCCACATGGGAAACGGTCCCATATTAGGATACATCGGCATCATTGGAGGCATCGGAAGTAATGTTTTTCTCTCGCCGTCTATTTCCTCGTGGTGGTTGTTAACTCTCATATCGGAATCTTGGTTATGCATATTATTTTCTGGCGCCGAGTCGGCATAAGCGGATGGCGTGATTCTCTCATCGATATCTCCAAACCTATTCCGCTCCGAGGGAGACGATTTAGGAGACGGAACTTTAAGGTTTTCTTCTTGAATATGCGCCTTTAATTTACGTTTAGATATTTCAAGCGATTCACGTTGTTTTGCCTCCTTCAACTTTAACTTCTCATTAAGTTGCAACACTTGATACATTAATGTATTATATTGATTTTTGTCGAGCTGACCATCATTATATTGTTCTTTTGCTTGACTCATGATTATCGAAATAGTCTTTTTGTGATCTTCTGCATCGAAATCATCGCCACTTTCCGCTCTAGCTTCATTTTCGTCAGTACTGATTGTACGACGTCTTTCTTTTTCAATACCTAAAACAAATACAAATTATAATCATAATGTTTGAAAAAAATTGTAAGCATATCACTTATTTAATGACATTAAATATACATACTGGGAGATTTGGTAAATAGGAGCGGTCTTCCTAATCGATCCTTGCTCCTAGTTGCCTCGGCTAGCTTAGCTCTGACTAGATCTAACTGTGACGGTGTCTTTTTAATAGATTCCTTCTCTTTAACTTCATTCCAATCCTTTTTAGGAGAACCAACAGGAGTAGATTCTTTATAATCATCGTCTTCATCCATTTTGTCATTTGGCACATTATTTACTACAGGGGCTGGTTGGGGACCGTTTAATTCTTCTACTTGAGGTAGTTGTCGTAAATCTACGTCTTCATTACCAAACAAGCTGAAATTAATAATAATATAATTTAATTCATACCAGAAACATATTTCAATACTACTTGACTTTGCCTCTTATAACTGAAAAAATATTAAAGTCACTACATAAATATAAAAGGAATCATGATACTTACATATCAAACCTATCAAGCTTATTTTTCTTTACTTTGCCCTCTAGCGTTTCAGTAGACGGTCGTTTCTGACCGATAGGCGCCGCCTGTTCTGCTATAACGGGATGCAAAACACGCAAGTCTACATCCTTATTTTCCAGAATAACCTCCGGTAAATCTGAAAACACGTCTATATTTAATGCAGTTAATTTCAAGGCGGAATGTACTCCAACGTTTACCTTCATACCAGATCCAAGTTCGCAGAAGCAAGATGAATACCAGTGCTTCGTTCAATTTTAATTATTATCAATAATGTCGGTCCAGTGAGCTGACTTTTGGTCATAAATAAACTAAGTGTATGAACTAAATAATATATAACAGTCTTTTTATTCATTGAAATCATAATCACATGAGATTACAGTGAAAATTATAATAATGATTTTCATATAAAAGAAAAGTTGAATAAATATCACACAATACAAATCAAATTGTTCAATAATGTTGAAATGATTCCAGAAAAATGTACACCACATTTCTACACTTAGTTAATGCTATCTAATTAGTATAAAATTCTTGACTGTAATTTTTTCCCTAATTATAAATACTTACAGTAGTGTAGCCTGATCGATATTTTCAGGTAAAAATAAAGGATAAAAAATACATAAGTTTTCAATAAAGACAATTTAGTGTGTTATTAGGATGAGAAATTCCGAATTTGGGAGTAATAAAGAGGTTTTATCTTATCATAATATTGTACTAAATATAAATTTAATTTTAGATCTCGTGAGTTGGTTTCGAAATTGTATAAAGCCATCGTATTTATTATGGCTATGTTTAGAATTGTTCTATCTTTATAAACGCAACACTAGTCTAAAAAAATGGATGTTTTCAAAATCAATGTACAATCAATTAAACGGGTTATTGAATGTATCAAATATATATAACTTAAAAAAATAATTAAAAAGATAGTTTATGTTTTAGACCACAGAATTTCTGAATAAAATTAATTAACTTATACTAACAGAGTTTATAGACATCTGATTTTTTCAACGGATTTCAGACAGACAGTAAACTGATATCCTTGTATACATTTTTTTTCTGGATGGATGTTAGCTTGGACTGCCGTAAATGTGCTTGTTTTAAACTTATATCGAGGAAAATAATCTCTTGTTGGCTTACTATTTGTACAAGGTCTAACAAAAAGAAACAGAAACACATAAAAGGTCAATGTGGGTGCATCCTTCATTATTGGTAAACGAAAAAGATGGTCCATTTCATACTCTTTTGCCGAAGTATCTCCTTCTTTAGCCGATTTTGATTATTTTCCGAAGAAAACTGGCAGTACGTTCCGAGAGTGTCAACACGCACTAACTGGCGTGGATGACCGATCTTTTTTACGCCGGACCGATGTCCGGTGCATGTTAACACAGCCATTCGCTACCATTATAAACCACTTCGAATCCACTTAAAATCCGATGTCCGATGTTTGATCCAATGAAAAAGGCGGACGAAGGACGTTTACAAATGCTCTAAAAGCCAAAGTTATCCTATTTAGATGAACACTTACTTGAGCACGCCCATTAATTGAAATCGAAAATATTATACTGTTCAAGTCTTATCTACAATCAGTTCTTTGGTTCGTTCCTTTAATGTTGAATAGATGTTTATAAACTTTTAAAAGTAAATGTATGTTTTTAAGCGTGAAAAAAGATACAAAAATCGTCATGTAAATGAATTAGTTTAACAGTGATATTCAAATTAAAATGTAGTAATGGGTTAATATGTAAATTAACTTTAAATTCGATGTAATTGAAAAATTTGAAAATTCTGAAGATATTTGCAGCTATCATCACTTACATTACCAATAAACACACAGCAGATTGCAGTAGATTAGGAAATCCTCCATTGTAATTCCCGTCGTTGTTATGATTTTAATTGTTATTCATATTTATTTCACTTTGCTTGAAAACGACTACTTGTGTAGTGGGTTGTCTTCAATGGTTTGTTGTGTTTATTCTCCAAGAAACATCATTATTGAAGATGTATCGTTAAAAACAAAAATGTGTAATGATTTTTCAACTTTATCATTTTTGAAAGGAATAAAACGCGTTTGCGCGTAAAACTTGGATATATGTGTTTTCAGTGTAAATGTTGTGTCAGCTCACTGGGTGTTTTTGTAAGGTGAAGTGATTATGTAAAATTTATATACTTTTTATATTATTGGGGTATTTAAGGTAAAGTTAATTTTTTTTTTCACTTGGAGTTGATGACCTTAAAAATAAAGGGTAGAGAATCCTACACATGTCAATATGAATACTCATAGACTTGAAAAATGTTTTATTTCCACACAGTGCTGGCTTACAACCTAATATCACAGTTCGACTAGAATTCGTCTTTTAATCTAACCTCGCATTCTAAAGAGGGAAATCTTACTTGTAGATTCTTCTGGAACTTTCTTCTCGGGGACTTTTTCCTCGGGCCTTTCGGGACTTTCGGATTTCTCTTTATTCCGTCGCATGTAGCGCTCCTTATGGTAATTTTTGAGCTCTTTGAAAGCGACAACCTCCGGTTCCGCCGGTTTCTCGTCGACTTCCATTCTCTCTTTGAGTTTTAATTTCTTATCTTTATTCTTCGGTTTCTTTTCCGGCGAGCTCGAGCTGCTGTCCTTCGAGCTGTCTCGACTCTCCTTTCGCTTCTTTTTCTCGCGCGACCCGTCCTTCTTTCTTTTAATCGGCGTCGGTGGATCCGTTTTAGGTTCGGTTCTACTAATTTTCGGTATCGGGGGCAGTTTGTTGATTTTCTTCGGGTCGGACACGTGTTCGAGGTACGCTTCGACCGGTTTGTCTTTGTGTTCCTTCTCAATTTTTTTGGGTCGGCGTTCCCTCCTTTCGAGGCGAGGGTCTCGGCGGCGGGGTTCCCGTATGTCATTGGGTACATCGATGGTGATGACGTTCTTGCGTTTGGTGACACGCTCGAGCGGCTTGATGTCGAACACGTTGGGCGCGATGGGGGGCGGCGCGGGGGCGTGGGGCGCGAGGGCGTGGGGTGCGAGGGCGAGGGGCGCGGGGGCGACGGGCACCGGGGCGGGCGGGGGCGCGGGGCGGCGCGCGAGGCGCGGGTCGCGGCGTGCGGCGGCCAGCGCTCCGCTCACGGGCGCGATACGACCCGCCCCGCTCGTTTTGTTCACGGGCTGCGGAACATAACTTATATTGAAACACTAATTTCGAAGAATACATTTCAGACAACTTTATTCATCTGTGTAGGGTGCTTTAATCTGTAATATTTATAATTTAAGTGTGCATAACATGTCTTTCAAAATATGTTTGTTTTACAAAAGTATATTCTGTTGTATAATTAATATAGCAAAAATTACAATGTTATAAAAAGTAAACAATGCAAGGTCGAAAGTCAACACTTAGAAAACAAATAATAGTATAATTAACCACATTAGTAACTATCTTTTAATTTTATATTTATTAAGAATCACAATAACCAGTTTTTATTTGATGTAGTAAAAATTTAAATTTAAATATAGAAGTGGTTCAGCTTAGGATATAAACTAAAAAACTAACCATGCAAAGTAAGACAATTAAAAAATCCAGCAAATTTTTGAAATTGCTGTGACTAACTTAAACTTTAAAATAATATCTTACGACATCGAGAAACCATCTTAATTAGTTTATGGTCTGATTAACAAGAAACAGCTCAAGATAAAATTTAAAGATCTGTTATGTACCAAGTGTTTTTAATAACTCAGGCCCCGGAATCACAGACACAATAGAAAATCCATTGTGTCGTGGACCGATCGGGCCATTCGGGGCTCAATGGGTTAATAAAACTTACCGGCCCCAATCTCTGTTTGACGGACACGGCAGGTGCGAGCTCCATGGGCGGAGCGACCACCGGGTTCACCATCGCCACCGGCATCGCGCTTGCCACCGGACACAACTGTAGACAATACATAATTGATTCAATAAATAGATAATCTATATATACAAAACTCAAAGGTAACTGATATAGTGATCTATCAACGCACAGCCCAAACCACTGGACATATCGGGCTGAAATTTGGCATGCAGGTAGATGTGCTAACATAGGCGTCCCCTAAGAAAGGATTTTAGAGAATTCATCCCCAAGGGGATCAAATAGGGGATGAAAGTTTGTACCATGAAAATTTATCTTTTCCACGCAGGCGAAGCTGCGGGCAACAGCTAGTTTATAAAAAAAAAAACACTTCTAACACAGAACCTAAAACTTAATACCTACATAATGTAAACTTTGAAAAGTGTTTATAAACATTTACACATGTTTATAGACTTTTTCATAACATGTTTAAAAACTTAACACATGTGGATCGTCGCTCCGGATAAGAATCAACAAGAAACTCGACAGTTTTGATTATGTCAATATAAACAACTAACCAACAAAAACGCGTTAAAAATTAAAATGTACTATACATATTTTCTAAAAAAAAAATGTCTTTACCCTATATTGTAGTCATATCCTTTGTATTACGACCATAATAATAATCATCATGCACTTTCTTCATGATAATACATAATTCTTGTATAAAAATAGGTTAACGAGGAGCGAAGCGACGAGTTTCGTAAGATTTTTGTTCTAAAATACCGCACGAGCCGAGCGAGTGCCAGAATCGAATTTAGGGCAATTCCCATTGAAACATAAACTAATATAGATCCAAAAAGAACTTAAGATAATTTTAATTTTAATGTCAACTTTTTGTAATAATGGCATTTACTTATAACTAGTTTTAACTAATGAATAGGTGCTTTAATGAAAATCGTGTTTAAACTGTAACTTAGTATATTATGTTATATTAATAACATCTAAATTTATTAAAATTTTTGAGGAAACCAGAAGAATTTATACATCTTTTTCTACTAGCAAGATAACCATCATCATCTTAGGAATATGTTATCAGTTTACATCATTATGTAGATTTTATTTGTCTAGCTGGTTCAATGTAGGGTCGAATACAGTCTAATTAAAATTAAGGATGAGTGTCTCTGATTGATTGAGTATTCATTGTATATTGTTTTGTTATTTCATTACATTATTCATTGTATAATGTAATGAAATAACAAAACAATATACATTTTACTACATGTATAAATTATTATGTGCAAACATAATAATTTATACATGTAGTAAAATGTATAAACAATTTATGGATGCTGATAAACATATAATGTAATGAATATGAGCAGTTTGTGTTAGGGAAAATTATAAATAGATTCAAAAATTTGCTGATAATCTCTTGAGGAAATGTTTATTAACAATTTTCTCATACATCCTACAGTATGTTAGTTAAAAGTATTAACTAATACAATTGTATTATGCGAAACTAGTATAACTTTGTATAAACTATAACCTATTATCCAAATAATAATCAAAATATTTTTCTATTGTAATTAAAAAAAAAATAAAAATCGTTTATTTAGTACTAAGTAATACATAACACAATACAATTTGAACTCGACGATCGCCTCAACTAGGTATAAACCTGTGCTAGAGGCGACCGACGCCTTCCACACAAGACATAGCCAGTATAGTACTGCACAAAAAAAAAAAAAAAAAAATGAATAAGTAACTAAATTAATAAATATTATAAATTACAAAATACTTATAGAAACAAAGGCCGGAATTAGAAACAAGGTACGTATTAAATAAAATATCAGGCATGCAACGTGTGTATGAGTATGGGATTGTGAGCGTGGCGGTGTGTGTGTGTGTGTGTGTGTGTGTGTGTGTGTGTGTGTGTGTGTGTCAGGGTGCGTATGTACGAATATGTGTATATAAATTTGATATGCGGTTATTCTAAAATGCAAGGCTTTAAGCTTTCAGAAGATCCTCAGTCTCTGCGTAAGTTAAGGTAAGTAACAAGTTTCTTAGTTTATTCTTCAGATCAGGTAATGTTAAATTACGAGTGTTTAAAACTTTATTGATTTTGTTGTAGAGAAAAGGACCCAAGTAACCGTGAAAACGTTTTGCAGCTGCGGTGTGTACAAACGGTATGTTAAAAACTCTGTCCCTACGCCTTTTTACAGTCTTCAGATCAATATATTCTTCTTCTTCAGATAAATTGAAAAGAGGTAAAATTTTTAACTTTATGTTTGTAGGAGATCTTTGAATGATCTTTACTTTAACAATAATTAAAATTCGTCCACTCACAGAAAGCTACATGTTTAAAAGTGGCATAGGCTAGGATAAATTATATGGGGAAGGAACGGATATCTTTAATACAGGTTACCTACTTGGTAACTTGGCAAAGATGCCAGTCTCGAACCGTTAATTGAGATATACCTATCATGATACAGTTACCACCTAAATGTATTTAACTCTAAGGTTAGGTTAAGTTTGATTGAATAAACGAATTTGAATTTGAATAGGCTCTATTTTATTCCAGTTTAAACTGGACAAGCCAGAGCAACTGTTTTACAGAGATTAGAGTTTAGACACACAGAAATCAGATGAAACCATCCAACATAGCAGTAGGATCACTTACATCTAGGTACTAAACTGTACAAAATACACTCCTGATAAGTCACTAACCTTTTTAGCAGTCTTTAGCACACTTCACTTACATCTACTAATCTGTACAAAATACCTGATAAGCCACTAACCTTTTTAGCAGTCTTTTCAGCCATCTGGAGCTGTCGCCTGGTCTGCTCCAGCTCCATTTCCACCTTCTTCCGCTGCAGCATCAGCAGTTCTTGTTCCTTCTTGGCGAGGATCGAGCGCATGTGTTCCTCCTCCTCGGTTAATGTGGACGAGCTTGGCGCTGGTGTGGTCTGCGGATAAATTATCTATTAAATATGTGACTGGGTTGCAACTATCATAAAATTGACTTTCTGAATAGATTTAGTAAGAGATTTAGTTCGTAAATAACTAGTGAACTTGTATTTTCAATCTATGGAAACATTGCTTAATTATTACATTACAATTTCTGAATATTGTTAATTGCTTGTTTGAACTGTTGTGTGTTAAAAATCATTACAGAAAGTGTAAAAGAAATATAATTAGATTTGTGCAAACCAATTTAAAAATGTTATATAATATAGTAAAGTACATTACTAGATACATTTATAGCAGTTATATTAGATAAGCTGTAACTAAATAATTACTTTAAAGTGATAAAATTATGCATAGATGTATACATATGTAACAGCAATAAAAGTGCACAAGAGAAATTAGCTGTTTTCTAACTAACAATGAAATTATGCAACAATTTTGGTAAAAATTAAAAGGGGATTGAAATCCAATAAGAACTGCTGAATGCATAGCGCACGGGAATGATACACGAAAATTACATCAAACATAATCAACTAAAAAAACACCTTTTTCAGAAAATTTGGATTTACATGGATGTTTGACTGGTGAGGTTGTGCCTGGATTGGCCAGGCCGGGTCGATCAGGTTTACTTTCACATCCAGCTGGTACAACTTTGTGGACGGAAACACTTCATGCCATGTCTCCCGCAGCTTGAACATCTGCGACCTAATCTTCTCATCCACCTGTAATAGTGAACGCTCAAGTCATTACAAAATAGTTCAATAGAAAAATAACATTTAATTCACAGATAATGTAAACGAAACAATATTCACCTGTTTGAAAGTCTTTGTGAACATATTGACGATACTCTGCGAGAACTTCTGTGTGTATGCGCCACCAACATTCTTGATAATGGAATCAACTAAATACAGAACTGGCAGCTTGATGTCAGGGTGAACCTGTGCGGAGGAAACATACTGTCTAGTCCCAAACCCCTCATCTGAACAAGGCTTTCGCTTGTTCAGAACTCTCAATTGTAAGTTCATAAAACCCCGTAAAATAAGTGGTGTGGGTAAGAATAAGACAAGATTTTGTTTAGCAAAACCCGTTTAATTTAATCCTCAATGAAAATAAATTAGAAGTCAGTTTCAAAAACTCTTTATTTCTCAACAACATGTTGTTACAACTGGAAAAGAAATGTTAATTACATACCAATGTAGGCTCGCATTCTCTACACTAGTGATGTGCTTTATACAGGCATCCCCATTGATTTTAATCATATACCAATTAAGTGGTAACAAAATATTAAAAAAATACATAATGAATTAATCATCAAACTAAAAAAAAGAAAGCTGTTCCAGCTGTTGATCATTTTATAAAGAAATTATTTTTTTCACAGTATTTTATGGTTACTTGTTCTACTAATAGCAACTGACACGCAGGGTAATTTTATAACATAAATAGTCCAATGTCAATTATAAATAGACTTCTTAGCATTTAACCACTCAAGTGCTGAACGACCGGGAGCCGGTCGATCCACATTCAGGGGCTTGTGCGTTGCGACCGGCTCCCGGTCGATCAACAGTCGTGGGTTTTGCGTTCGCTTTATAAAACGGTCTAATAACCTTCCTCTTTCTAACTTATATGACATGTTAAGGAAAGAACAGGCTAGCTATAAATCAAGATAACAACATAACCACATGATTTAAGTGGCCCACTTTTCATGACACATTGAGTAGGTAGTTTTTTGTACAAAAAAATAAACAAGGAATGTGTAAAAAAAATGTATGGGAGGGTATGATGTTTTTATTTTCTCGTAAGAAGAGTGTAACAAAGGATCAATAAATATTAAAATCTCACTGAACAGCTGTTTTAATTTTTTATTAGCAGACAAAATGTAACAAAAATTACAAGGGTACATTTGCTTTGACTCAAGTTGTTTTTATTTATTTAAATGTTACCATGTTTTGACAAGGCATAGACTATTTTATTATCTATGAATATACATATATACTTGCAAATGTGCTATTGACAAAGGAATCTGAGATAATCGACTTTAAAAAAATATTGGACCGCCAAAAACCCCAACTGCGGCGGCACCGGGAGCCGGTTTCGCACAAGACCCGATTTCTGCAAAATGGCTCCCGCACTTGAGTGGTTATACAGCAGGTACTACACAATTAAATGTATTAGTTGGAACTTTAAATGTTTAACAAATCTTTTTTGTTTTGAGAAATAGAAATACGAATGAATGCGTTATCTAATCAATGACACAATATTGCGTAGTGAAATCTAGAGCTCAGGGGATACCTGTTTGACGACATTAAGGAGTTTGTGGTGTGAATGTCGAATTAATCACTGTTAACACAAAAAACGCAGCCAAACGTGCGTCATCATTTTGAACCACTTTCACGGAAATTAACGTGATACCGTGGTATGTCGACGCCCGCCGTACGCATTATTAAAAATATGAATTCACCTTCTCCAAATGCTTCTCCACCGTATCAACGATAACCCCTGCATGCTCGATGTTCTCTTCTGCGAGTATCGTGAGCATATTTATCAACGGCTTGCTGTTCACCGTCAAATCGGCCAAACTCGAAGCATATTCTTCTGCAATTTCCTTTTCTTTCGACATGTTGAAGATTTTCAAAAATCACCATAACAGGCACAATCCTCTGATGAACATCACTACAAAAATAAAATTTTTAAGTTGTAACGTGGCTTCACATTAAAAATGGCGTTAGTAGAAGAAACACGTAGGAAATTTAACTTACGTTATCACAGATAACGACGTGTTGATACTCAAGCTGGTAACAATTACACAATACGTAATGATTATATCACGTATGAAGAAAAGTACACATTTCACTATACATTTTAATCACGTAGAGCACTTATTTTGAACAAATTTCCTAAGATCGCTCTTTGAGTTCTATCCAAGCAAACTCTTCGTGAATTTGTGAAATCAAAATGGCGTCGCAACTCGTTTGTGATTCTGACAGCTATAGTCTATGGATGGAACAATAGGTTTATTATCTATTACAGACCTAAAAAGGTTGAAAGCACAGAACTGTTGAAAGTTAAAAAAACTTAAAATATTGTATTCATCGTATTCATACACCTTTTATAACTGAAAATAAACTACAAAGTTCAAATCGCTAGGTTTTTTTTCTGTATCTAAGGCTGTCATGTGGCTGTCATTCACATTTCCATTTTGCAGCACTTGCTCTGTGCTGTGATTCGCAGCTCGTGTTCGCAGCATGAATACCACATAATATATACGTAGTATTGCACGCCTCATGCGAAGCGTTGAGGTGGGTACTACTGTCACTTCGCGCAAAACATCTGATTTTTCATACTTAAAATGTCTTTATGTATCATACATTGCACTTGTAAGATAATACATACACACACATATTAGGAAAAAACACTATTTTTAACGTTCATGATATTTTTGATGTCATTTTTGTTATTTAAACTAGTTAAAAAACAGTTTAAAAAAGTTCTGTCTTGGACGTCCGTGTGTCTGTATGTGCGGATCCTTTTTCTTGTTAACACGATAGCGACCGAAATACTTTACTAATCGATTCTTTTTTTTTCTCTTACGCTTGAGTATGCTCAGGAATAGAACCCTTTCATTTTTCAGGGTCTGATTCGATGTGGTTGAATTGTTATTAAATAAACAAAAATAATAATTAATAAATATTTATTAAAAAAAAATTATGAGGCGTGCACTTTTGGATTTTCCAAATTATTTGTATTCTCTTTGGCATGAATATGAATTTGGAATTTATTCAAGCCAAAGACGTTATACTGATAAGACTACGCGCCATGGCGCAAAAAATGGTTCAAGTGAGAGCGTTCTTATCTCTTTTTATTTTGATAGAAATGGCTTAGCAAAATAAGGGACAAATTGATCGAAAGCGAGCGAGTAAATGTACTGTATAAATATAATTTTGTATGCAAATATAAATTGACTAAAAACATAGTGTACACGGTATATTTTACTCTAAACGTGTTATACCCCGTTTTCCAATTACAGTACTAGAGCGCATTATGCGGCATAATTCTTAACGTTGAATGTTTTAACTACAGCAACCAAGCTTATATATATCTAATACACTGGAGATTGCACTATAACCATTAACTTGTAACAAGAAAATATGACCTCGAATGACGTCCGTGTTGTTTTTTGTCTCTTTCTGTGGAGTGACCACGCTGGTTTGTATATTCAGGATTTTTCGAAATAGAAAAAACTAAAAATCATGGTCTATAAATAATAACGACATATATTTTTAACAGTATTTATATTATAATACTTTATAGGTACATACAATTTTAATTGGTATAGAATGATAGTTTTAAATAACTTTTGGCTACAAAGCTTGGATATGAACCAATATATAGCATTAACATCCTTTGTAAATAGAGGAAAGTTTTGTTTTGCATCAGATGCTGTTTACCAAATTGTAAGCTACTCAGATCTTCTTTTTAAACGCGTTGCTTCGACGGGTCAATTTCAAGCCAAAATCATCAAAGAAAAACTGTTTATAGCAGCCTTGCACAAATTTCAGCAAACTTTACAAAGTTTATTTTTCAAAAGGTATTTTTTTCTGGGTCATAATCCTCAGTAATTTTACCATTGGTGGGCGCATATATTACTTTTTATTTTACTTTTTGGAAAGCTGAAATACGTAAAAAAATAGGAGGTAAGTTAAAAAAGTATAAATTTCAATGTAAAAACGAACAATCTTATAACTACACTAGCGGTCCGCCCCGGCTTCGCCCGTGGTACATATTTACGTTTTCTCTACATAAAAACCATCCTCGTACTTCAAGGAATATAATAAAAAAAGAATTATCGAAATCGGTTCAGCCGTTCTCGAGTTATGCGCTTACCAACACATTTTGCGATTCATTTTTATATATAAGAAGAAGACTACATGTGAGTGCAATACCGATGTCGTGTGTTGTTACATTACAAGTAACAATCTTGAAAATGGTGTTCTAAATTTCATCATAATAATAATGTTATTACAATATAATATTCTCTTCGCTATCCATAAAAACTCGTCATCATGGTTACCTTACTTGTTAAATTTGTTTATTGAAAACTTGTTGAAAAATGATAAAGTATTAGGAAAATAACAAATTTCACATGACTGCTCACTAAAATGATGCAAAAGTTTACAATTTTTGCCATTGTAATGATTTTAAACAGATAAATGCAGGAGTATTGAGGAATATTGTAAATAACGTAAATATACACTTGCCTGTGAAATTCTATGCCAGAATTTGGTGTTCAAACACTTCTGCAATTTTGCACAATACAATGTATTCTTTATATTCGGAAAATATATTTTATTAAATAAGCAACAATATTGACTTATATATTCGAAGCGACGCAATTTTTTTGACACACATGCCATATTGACAAAGTGAGAGTTGCTACAATTTTATTATGGTGACTACCCATAATCAGGGAGTATCGCTTTTTAATAATTGGTTCAGATACTTATTTTATTTAGCATAAATAATAATAATTGTCTCATCCAATAATGCTTCTGAATGACGTTGTTGGCAATTTATCAACAAACTCATGTACAAAAAATGTTGTGTGGTTTTATGAAACCACGGTAAAAGTGAAACTTAGGCACAAAATTATCGTATTTGTACGATAATTATCGTACGGTTCCGAACACTGCTTTATACCTACTCGGCAGCCGACCGTCACGCGACATGCGCTACACAGACCAAAAAGTTTGAGATGATGTAATAAAAGTTTCACTTTAAAACTAACCTTTTGCACAGAATATTACTGCATACATAGTAGCCTTGGGAAAACTTCGTATTAACAGTGGCAATACCAAGTTAGGTGTGAAAGTGATAAAAAACAACAACTGGGCAATATTTTCTTGTTACACGTTAATGTTCATATCGAAATCTCCAGTGTATTAGATATAAGCTTCTTGGTAGGTATCAATCACACGCAATCACACTAAGAGCGTTTTCACATTATCCGATCCGATATCGGATATCGGACGCCGATAGCCGATATCCGATATCGGATACAATTTGCCCTTTCACATTGCCCGATAAAATCGTTCCGATATCATCATGAGTGTTGCCAGAAATGTTTAGAGAAAACTAAACTAAATTGCCAGTTGATAAAAAAAGGTATAATTAAAAAAAATCAAATGTTATAAATCATAGTTGTACATGTACATTAAAAATAACTACGATAAAGAAAAACAACTTCAAAAAAGAAAAGTAAAATGTAAAAAAAAATTGATATCACAACTTACTGCATATTATTTAGATGTGCTATTTACTAAATAGTTTTGATATCGGTCATTTGTATAACATAATATACGTATGTTAACACATTATAAATTAAATAAATTTATATCAATACCTACTACAACCTAGTATTATATAATAGTTTTTAATAATAATAGTTTCAAATAATACCTTTCAAAATCTATTAAATGTATTTTTAGCAAGACGTACCTAGTCATTTAGTCATTTTTTCACTACATACATTTATAAAAGTTCATGTAGTACCTATGATAAATTTATTCTAAGTGATACGATCTTTGTTCACATTTTCTTTTCTTTTTCTTATTACACTGTAATATCCTAAAATAATATTGTCACTCGTTCAAATATATTTGTAATATGATTGTTGTAATTTCCTGTAAGTAAAGATACATAAATTATTTAATTATCATAAACAATTATTTTAGAATAATTAAGAGTTTTCAAACTTTGTATTCTTTGTTGTAAATTCAAAATAAAAATAAAATCGGTGTGAAATCTCCTCCTTTTTTTGAAGTCGGTTAAAAACAAAGCACTCAATGACAACAATACAATAAACAGCACAACCAACATCCGAGTAGGAGGAGGAGCGAGGCAGAATGAGATAAAATAAAGATGATAGACCTAATGTTTTCGAAGATAGATATTTGAATTTAAGAACGAAATATATTTTTGTTTACTACTATTATAAATTGCCGTTCAGCCAATTGCCGTATATTTTAATACGGCAAATAAAAATACCTGCCGTAGAAATCGTATTTTAAATGCCTATAAATACTTAAATGTGTGTTTTCTTAATAAAAAAAGGTTTCTTTTAATAGAAAGGGTTTTAGGTTAAAAGCAAATAATTTTTTTAAAGATTGAGCGGCTTAAAAGACTGAAAATACACAAACTAGTGCTTTTTTGCTGTTGGTATACTGCCTTTTCGAAAATTGAGTTGGCAACACTGAACATTATCGTCCGATAGCCACTGGGAATATCGGTGTCGGCTCCGATATCCGATATCGGACCGGACAATGTGAAAGACAGGCACATATTTCATACATTTTACTTCCCTCCGATATCGGATATCGGCTATCGGCTTCCGATATCCGATATCGGATCGGATAATGTGAAAACGCTCTAACTTGGCAAGTTGGTGTGAAAGGAATAAAAAAACATACAGGTGTCATTCAACGTCATATTTTCTTGTTACAAGTTAATGGTCATAGTGCAATCTCCAGTGTTATTAGATATAAGCTTCTTGCTCTATGGATATATCGAATAATAACAGAATATTCAAAAATAAAAATCAATCTATGAAAGATTTTCTATTCATTGTCTGCAACGATGTTGAGTAATCTGTGGACATGGTAAAGTTTCAATTTTTAACTTGTCATCACTCATCTGTGATCTGTCATCCAACAAATAATGTTCACGTATCGTGCGTTCGTGGATTGCGTTGTGTGATTTGATATTTTTAATTTTCGAAATTAATTATATCAATTCAATAAGTGTACCAAGCTATTTAACAAAAGAATGTAAGTATTTTCCGACTCGAGTTCTCTTATTAAAATAAATAAATTATGCCTAATAACTTTACAAATTAAGTATGATTTTCACAAATTAATTTTTCCATAAACGAGTTTTTCCACTTCGTGACAACACGAGCTAATAAAATTTCAGGTTTATGTGACCTAACGAAGGTTTGGTTTATAATTTTTCACAATCCATTGAGTATCGCATTTTTGTCGTGGCCCACTTGTTCAATAAATATTTAATAATCACTTCCCTCTTCAGTGTCCTAATAATCCATTGTATTAAAATGTGAAGTAAACCGTCACGTATTCTTCGTGCATTTAATTTTAGTTTCAATCTGACTTTTTATCTGACACTGTGCCTAACCTGATAACATTATCTTTAGGTATATTCTGCTCAAAGGTATATTCATTTCACCTGATAACAATAACTATTTTAGTTGTCCTTAATACCTTAATCTTAATTATTACAAAGTAAACATTGTTATTGCTTTAAAATATATTTCTCATTTAATTTAACTTTAAACTCTTTTTATAGAATATCTTCTAAAGTTTTGCATAAATGTTTCTCTGCATTAAGAATGTACTGGTAAAATTAGTAGAATTGATTCATACATTCTAGCCTCTAGGAATATAATCAAACTGATGCATGACAGTTAAGCTTAATATCAAAATACAGTTAACTTTTATAGTAAAAGTTTTTATACTTATTGCAATGAGACTTTCTTTGACCTTCTTTTAAGATGGAATACAGCTATATGATAGTGATGATTCAATGACCCAATTTCATTTTCTGAAAATTATCAAAATTTACTAAGAAAACTTAGAAGTTTATTTTAATATTTCATCATGAAGATTTATTTATTTTACAATTATTGTAATAAAATAATAAAGTCTACTCAGGTAGATATCTGAAGGTTATTGTGAATAATTACTGAGAATTATTTACATAAGTTAAACATTTCAATGTCAAGACTAATTACTGATAATTTTTTTTATGTCCATAAATACAATGTTTCTTATAATTCACTTTGATGTATTTATTGAGGATTGTGATCAAAGCAAAAAAAAAAATGAATTTACAAATATTATATTAATATATGGCACACATCTCTCCAATATGACCGTGGAGGTGTTTTAAAAATTTGCTAATTTCTATTTGTGTCTTAATTTAATGTGTAAGTATTATTTTCTTAAATCCATTCAAGAAACTAATTAAATTTTATGTTAACTTGTTTTAGTAAAATTTTAGGATAATATCTTCTGTTATTGTTTCAAACAAATTTTATAAAATTAAAAATTAAAACTTTATATTCATTAAACCGTTGAAGGGCACTCTTTTTGGGACTTACTGAGATGTACTGTATTTAAAAAGGAACTATTTAGAAATATGAATATTAATGCAAAACTTGATTAATCTAGAATCATTAGCATATTTTCCTTATAACCATACCTACATGAGATCACAATAGGTTATACGATTTTTACCATTTTATAACCTTCCTTGTACTATTAACAATAAATTAAATGGTAGGTTTGTATATAACATTAATATGTGGCATGTATTGAATGTAGATATGGTTTAATGAATCAATATCTAGAAGCGTCCAACACTTTCCCCAGTATCTATGTTAGCTTATCTATATATATATAAAACTCAAAGGTGACTGATATAGTGATCTATCAACGCACAGCACAAACCACTGGACATATCGGGCTGAAATTTGGCATGCAGGTAGATGTTAGGACGTAGGCATCCGCTAAGAAAGGATTTCCCGAAATTCTTGTGGGAACGGGGAAAATCGGGGATGCACGTACAAAGTCGTGGACCGAAGCTAGTCTTATACTAAAATGATGGTAAACTCATATAATATATTTTCTCCAGAATGGCTGAACCAAACCCGCAAGCAGGTGACACCGGCCCACCAAAGGGCATGCCGGCATTGAAAGCTCACCTTATGGCCAACAAAGTAGACGTTGCCCTGTGGGGTGTACGAATTTTAACTATTTTGTGCACTATCGGATATGTCATCCCTATTTTCACCAAGTAAGTGTTATTTTGTTTAATAATTGTTAAATGAATTATTAGTATTTAGTGGTACTTAATTTATGTTTGGTATCAAAATTTAATTTTTTTTTTTAGCAACTGGATAAATTCATTGTTAACACAGCTTACTTGATGCATAACATATCCTGATTTATTTATAAACTTTTACTGGTTTTCATAGAATTATTTGTTATCATGTAGAAATTAACCCCCACGGTTTTTATAGACAATAGAAGGGAATGATTTCACTGTTTTATCATGCAAAGGATCATTATTTACATATCTTATTACTAATTAGTTTTGTAATACATTCTGTTCTTCGTCACTTGTCTTAGAAGCGTCATATTTTTACTTAATAATCAACATACATAGACTATAGCAACCTATTTCCCAACAGTCCCGTATCATCATTCTACAAGGCACTCCTAGCGAATGCCGCGACCTCCGCCCTCCGACTCCACCAGAGGATACCGCCAAATGAAATAGCACTCTCTAGAGAGTTCCTCAACAGATTCTTCCTTGAGGACAGCGCTCATTATCTCTTCTATTCATTGATCTTCATGAACGTCACACCGCATATATGTATCCTTTTTAATAATTTAGTTCATAAGTAGTTAAATACTTCAAATTATGTCTAAGTTGTGTAGAAATGTGTGTTCAAATTTCCTGAGGAATGTACGTGTAAGTTTCGGTTTATAAATTAGAAATTAGATACTTTGAAGGTAGTTCGAGAAATAATGAACTCAATAAAATGAATCACAGTAGTAACAACTAAATATGTATTCAATCTTTAAACTTAATTAACGCTACATTTTTTAGATAATGAAAGACATTTTATCTTCATTATGTGCAATACAATTAATAAACACGTGCTTTCTTTGACCTCGGCAGTTACATAAAGACATTAGAATAAAATTACATAAGATTAATACTATTTATATTATTTAATACTTATCTGTGTTTGTATATACTTAATTCAATGATATAATGTGATTAAGTTCAATCGAATAACCCATTTGAGAAATAGATTTTTCGTCCGTTCCAATTTTTAGAAAGTGTTAAGGACTCAATATTTTTAGATATATAAATTATTAAATAAAAAATCATATATTGAACAATTAGTGGGTTTGCTACAAACGTCACATTTGCTAAAGTAGGTAGGTATAATTCGTATACAAAAATAATGTATATTTTACTTATGTTTTGCTATGTCGCACATAAAAGATACAAATATGTATTTTATTTTTAAATGTTTTGCTTGAATATTCTATGCAGCAAAGTACATCGGTCGTCACAACCTTGAGGCTACATTAACGCGATAATTCTTTATATTGTCTACAATCACACGTAATATCTGATTTTTAAATACACAGTGTCATTGGATTTTATATTATAAAACTAGCGGTCCGCCCCGGCTTCGCCCGTGGTACATTCTTATGTTTTCTCTACATAAGAACCATCCTCGTACTTCCAGGAATATAATAAAAAAAGAATTATCGAAATCGGTTCAGCCGTTCTCGAGTTATGCGCTTACCAACACATTTTGCGATTCATTTTTATATTATAAAATGAAGTAGCAACTATCCGGTCTCGTATTGGATGCCTTAAGGCGTTACCCGGCAATTTCGACTATGTTCAACCTCTATAAAGTCTGGTACAACATAAAGCACAATACCGAAAAAAATATATAAAATAGGATGGTCTTTGATCTTTAATTGCTCGCGAGGAATTTTTCCCAAAGTTAATAGATTTCTAGAAAAAAAATGTGCCGTGGTCATCGATTTTTCCGCAAATACTCTATAAACTTCGTAACCTGCTGACTTAGAGCTCTGAAAATTTTATGTTTAATAAATTATCAGTTACACAACAATCCCTGACGAGGATTTTTTTTTTCACTGATTGGTATCTTTTTAAATACAAAATGCGAGGAAAAAAGAAGGTGCAGCGGGAGAGGTTTGAGATCCGTCAAGTATGGTCAAGGTTATTAGCGCATGTATAAGCCTTAACTTAACTTACTTATGGAAAGTGAATTTTTTGACGACACGATTTTGATAGGTGCCTGTCTTTTACTATACATGATTCATACATATTACAATTATTAAATATGATATATCTCATACATTGTAAATTTCCAAAGAATTACATTAGTTGCCTGCTCTTATTTCATTTGGAATGTTTATTTTTCAAAAATTTTAACAGCTATCATGCTTAGCCAATCTTAGGCAAATCCACTGATATACAATTTATTATTACACTGAATAATCTATTGCTTTTTTGTGGATATAACCTATCATGTACCTAAATGATGTCACAAAATATTATATTTGCATCACATTTCGATTCAACTATTTCGTATCGTAAACATGATTATCTAAATCCAACATCTTATTAATTATAATATTATATAAGATAAATTAAGATTTTCTATGACCGATCAAGAATTATTCAAAAGATAAACGCTGAATATTATTTTTATCTCATATTGCGTAAAACAAACGAAGTAGACAGGTATAATATTGATTAGATAGATAACGTCACCTGTCTGTGTACACAGAATATATTGGTATCATCATCATATCGTATTATATGTCCATTGTCCATACTAAATATTATAAATGCGAAAGTCTGTTTGTCTGTCACGCTTTCAGGACTAAACCACAACACTGATATTGCGATATTTGCAATGAAAATAGTTGATGATCAAGTTCAAAATTAGGTAACTATTTTTATTAAAAAAATCAATAATGGCCAACGGTTTCGATTTTTTTTTGTAAGTAAGTAGGTACTCGTTTTTGCTAGTAACCTGTAACGTTATAGAGTCGAATGTTTGTGTTTGGATTAACACTTATAAAGATCAACAGATTTCAATTTTCAATGTTTATTATCTAGGAGCACAAACATATAAAATCTACCTATTTATAAACTTTGTTAATTTGAAATAATACAGTAATTACTTTAATGAATTTAATCTATCTAATAAATTTAATAATGCTAATTATTTTATTATTCCTTAATATACAAATGTGACTTGTGAGGTAAAAAGATCTTATCATATTCGATCAGGTTAACTAGTATACTCTATATGATTATAAATTATAGGTCGTTTGTCAATGTCGAATTGTAGTATCTACTCACATAAATATGTGTATTTTATATAGAAATGGCTTTACTTTTTATTGATCTATTTTTTACTAGAAAATTTATTAAACTTCGTAACGATTTAATTCATTATTATAGGTATAAAATTTTGTATATTTCGTGTTTTGAGACGAGTTGTGAGTTGTGACGTAGAGAAAATATGCCATCGTAGATTTATCTACTCCGCGATGTCAAGGTGAACCGGAACAGGTTTTTATAACTACAATAACGTAATTAATGTCTTTAATACTTTCCGTTTAAACAACATATAAAAATTATATTACGTTAGAGGTAACCAAAATGTTGTTAAACAAGTTGTTTTTATGTACCTGTATATGTATAGGTCAGTTTAGGTTTTTAATCTTTGAAACTGCTGAATGGATTTCGATGTAACTTTCCTCAGTTATAATTTATGAATTACCTACTAGCTTTCCGCGGCTTCACCCGCATTTTCAAAGAAAAACCCCGCATAGTCCCCATTTCCATGGGATTTCCGGGGTTAAACCTATCCAAGTTACCCTCTATATGTGTGCTAAATTGCATTGTAATTGGTTCAGTAGTATTTGAGTGAAAGAGTAACAAACATACACACCTACACATACACATACATCCATCTTCACAAACTTTCGCATTTATAGGATAGGATAAGATGATAGCTCTCGTTTATATAGTTAATATTAAGAAATGTATTGTAGGTCTCAAGTAAAATTTAACCGGCCCCGCGCCGGCCGCCATGAGGGCCAAGTGACAACTCATGCGCAACGTGACTCTCACCGTCCTCTGCATATATATTATTTAATTTACCATTAAAGTAATCTTTATGGTCGTATGAATTAGGTTGAATTTCTATTATAATATAACGGATTGAATTACTGACCAAAGCATTTTAAGGTCTGCATTCTTAAAAATAAGGGTTATTTTGTAATTGAATTCATAACAAAATTCTTAGCCTTTATTAAATTGGTTCAAAATTTCGGATATTTATTTTATTCGTCAAGACAAATCCGCTATTTATATTATTACAAAAATGAATGTACATCGGAACAGTTAAAGTTTTTTACTTTAAATTTATCAAATAACCGTTACCCAAGTAAGACAGATTTAAGAGTAGTACAGTTAGAATAGTCACTCAAATTGCTTTATGTTAGCTTCGTATGGGATATTCAAATATAAATATGTAATTACGTCAAAATAGTTTTAAAATGAAACTTCTATAAGCGCATTTACAGTAGGTACCTAAATATAAGGCAATACCGTCACGTCATGGAGTGAGCCGACGATATTGGTATCTTTAAATCCTGCCAAAGAAGTTTCACTTCTGACACGTGTGCTCGGTACATACGCTCTCTTTTTCAGTCTCCAGTTCTTTTTTATAAAAGGCTTTCCTATAGAAGAATAAGTACTATAATACATAGTTTAATCGGCCTTACTTAAGTATATTATGTCACCAAGCGCAAGAGCATTGAAATGAAAAAACAAGGTAAATAAAATCGTTTTAATAAAATTAAAACAAGATACACAAGGCCGCGTTAAAGGGACCATATATGGTTGTACATAATCGAATATGCGTATCTATAGGTAATTTTAAATGATTGTTGAAATGAAACTTCTTTATCGGGGTTGGAAAAAAATTTAGTGTAACATTTTATCGTTACGCGTGACATTTTTCCGTTACGCGCCATCTTGTCGAATCGATGGCGCGTAACGGACGTATTTCTGTAAAATGTATGTGTATAGTAAATTATTTTTTTTTAAATAAGGTCATAAAGAAGTTTCACTTCTTACGGGTGTACACTAGAACACGCACACATTTTTTTTACCACTTTGTAAACTATAACCACAAAGTATTCAAAGAATATGGAAATCCGATGGGAACAACAAATTCAAATGTATTAGAGAAGAATTAAGATTGTGTCAAAAAAAATTTAAGAATGTGTCAATATTTGTGACATTTTTCGTTTGTGTGTGAAATGTGTTTTTTTCCTGCAATGCCTTTATAGCAAAAGGTCTTATTTCTAACCAGTCTAATATAATTCGATTGGTTTTTGTTATGAATGAAATAGGCATATAAGACAAATCTTATTTACTAGTATACATTAATATCTCTTTAGGAAGTTCGACATTACACGTACTTACATAAAATCTAAGCATAAAATATTATGATGTATACGTAACTAGCAATAAGCACATAATATTATACCGTCGGTATATAATAAGCAAATAATCGTTTTTGATTATAATATATTTGAATTATTTTCATTTTCAAATATATGCTATGAAGGAGCGAGTTTTATGATGCCACAGGATCATTATATTATTACGAATTTACCTACAACTCCGCATATTTATATACTTTAATTTATCTCTTTACTTATCAGTATATTGCAATTTACGTGAGAGTTTTTTGTGTCAGGTCAACATTATGTTACATAAAAAAAATTAAATATTCATATGGAAAATAACAAAATAAATTATCTTGTAGTACTAGGCTTATACCAAGGTTTTTAGTCAATATTTAAATAAATGATGAGTTTTCACATAAGTGTACTGTTTAATGTATATTGCGTATGTAAGTATGTATAATTGTATTTTTCTGGATTTAGAATGGAAAAAGGTAAATCATTTTCCTTTTTTACCAGAATAAACTCATACTAATAAATGGACAAAACACAGCTATAGCACAGTATTACCATTATTTCCTAAAGTAGTGCGACGAATGTACTTGTGCAGAGAAACGGAGGGGAACTGGCGGGGGTCGGGCGACGCGGGCCGCGTAAAGCAAACATGCTTAGTTTGCTTTACCTAGCGCGAAAGGATGTCGCAGTCGTATTTTTTGTGTAATAATTTTATTATACATACGTACTTACATATTCTATTATGGCGCGCACAAACTGTTCGGTTTACGGATGTAAATCTACATTGAAATCCCAGAAGGAAACAATATTTCAGAAAGATTGTATTAATTGTATCTGTTGAATTAAAATCAAAGCTATGTATATGTTGTCCTCATTATTTTCTAATCAGATTGTACATCCCAATGCGAATGCATTACTTAGTTAAATGTTATAATATACAATTAAGAACATCCAAAAATAAAGTGTCCACGTAAATAATATTTAGCAGTGCAATATATGTAATTATATATTTATGAACAAATAATTACATCAGATTTAATAATCGCAATTATTTTGAATGTACATATGAATAAAGATTTCATCATAATATTAATAATCACAATTGTTTTATTTTCCATTTGTTGCAACCCTAGCGTATTTTCGTGTGGCAGCGTAAGTACCTACGCTGGCGGCGGCATCGCGCGACATCAAAGGCGATTCCTTACTGTAGGAAATAATGGTAATACTGTGGCTATAGTATTTATATACCAGTTTGACAATTAAATTTGACAGTTTAGGTACCTGTGACCCACAAACATACAAAACACTTTCTAGCAGCTTTGCATGATATTATCAGTTTTAAATATAATGTCTATCTCTAATTAGTAGCTACTGTATCACGAAAACTTACTATAAATATATTTTTACACGTGAACACTATATAATATAATTATAGATGTTGTGTCTAACTTTCAGAAGTATTATTCGAATAATAATTACTGTTAATGTCGTTAACTAATAATCTATAATGTTTGAATTTTATAGCCATTTTCTGGATAATTCACAATTTAGATTCATTTGTGTATTTAGGTTTGTAATTAATTAAAAAAAAAGAATATAAACTCAATATTATAAAATTGTCTATTAGTATCGGAACTATAAATTATAAAATGCTTTTAAAAACAATAGTGCTTTATCCTTTTATATGTTCAAATACATATTTAAGTATAGAGGTTATTAAACTTCCTCGGTCAATCAATAAAGACCAATTGTTTATTCACTACGTTTGAATGCTTCACTATAAAGGATGCCTCGTATTAATGATCAATAAAAAACTTTCATTATAACAATTGCTTTATTTTTCATAAAATTCTCAATTAATTATTGAAATGAAACTTCTTTATGCGTGTTGAGAGTAAAATTTCAAGTCGCGTCATGACAATACTGTCATGACATGGAATAAGGCGGCGATTTTGGTATCGTCACACCCCGGAGTCCGGACACTCCATACAAAATTATCGTTTTGACAGTCACACTGTAGAGACTGCAAATGTGTGTGTTAACGCTTTATGGTTGGCACATTTGTGACTAGCGTAAAAAAAAAAATTCGCGTTTTTCTGATGAAATACATCCGTAAACAGCACAATATCTAACTATTTTCTACGAAAAACGAAAACACAAATCCAAAATAATAAATTACTTTCAGTCAATTTGATTAATGTTGTCAATCTTCGTTGCGTATCGTCCTTGCATAAAAATGCGGACCATTTTTAGCCTGATCGTGCGCGGGGTGAGGTAAGTGTTTAATTTTGGCGGGAGGCGGAGAGTGTCCGTTCTAGAGTGTCCGTTCTGTAGCGTTTACTGACTCCACGAGCGAGAGAATCGCGGCGATATTATCGTCGTGCCACGTATTTCTATACACTCTCTATGGAACCGTCTCCACACGGCGATATTATCGCCGCGATGCGACGAGTGGCAATGAGCGCGCGAAACGTCATTACATCGTCGCTAGCCCGCCGCGACCAGCAGCGGGCTAGCGACGAGCGCGCGGCGGGCCCGCTGTCAAACGCAGCGTCATTTCAGCGTTGCCTCTGGTCTTCTCGTAGTTCTCTTCAAGGAAACGTGGTGATACCGTTACGAGTCGCCGCGGAAACGCTGCGATTCCTTTACGACTCGTGACGATACGCGGCGGAATTATCGCTCGTTCGTGGAGATTATCCGACGATATAAGGGCGGACTCGTCGCGATTCTCTCGCTCGTGGAGTCAGCGCCTTAGCTACTATGTATTATGTATTCTGTGGTATCGTTATATCTTGCCTAAGAAGTTTAACTTCTGAAACGTGTACTCGGGACACGCTCTTTTTTTTAAATAAATGCTATTGTTATGGAATAGTTCTGTCATTAAGAGGTATATGTATTTTAGTTTAAGTATGATATAAGCAATTATTCCTTAATCGAATATGATCAGTAATTCTGGTGCCAATATTCCTGTTCGCGATGCTTCACGCAGCTTCCTACTCGCTCGTCATTCTTGATGTAAGTACCATTTTTAATTTTTCTTTATTAGATAAGAAGATAGAAAAGCCAAAAGAGCTTGAGCAATTTGGTGGTGGTGTTGTAAAAAGGGAATTTGAAGCTAGAGACAGAGACAGGAGTTTAAAGCAGAAGAAGTGTAAGGGAGAGAGAGAAAGAGTGACAAATAAAAAACCAGCAAGTACGTTTATGATATTTCAGTTTCTATTTAAACTTTTAGATTTAACATTTCCTAGCTAGCAGTCACATGGCCTAAAGGTCGTCAATGAAACATTAATTGAAATTAACACCTTATTTCGTGGCAGTAATGTTCATATTCGATCGTATCGCTCATTAGAAAACTCTGCCAACTACAAACGTAGGCAGAGTTTTGTTTCGGATACTTTTCGAGCCATTTTGAGGCTAGTTGCTTTAAAAATATTAAATATGTTTAATGTATTTCCTTTCAGACTCTAGGCCAGAACTCATTGTGGGTGGTTCGCATCGGTATCTCGCTGGTGGAATTCCAAGCGAGGAACATTTTGCGTGCGGCCGCTTTGGCTGAAATCGTGCTATTCCCGCTCATCGCTTTCTTAGCCCTGCTGTAAGTAGTCCTGTTTAAATAATAGTAATTATTTATTCGTTATTTAGGGTTGTCAAAGACGAAATAAAATACATTTTAATCGAGTTGACTGGTTTTCTAATCGACATGTGTATTTTGGTGTATAAATAAATACACAATTTATTTATACACCAAAATACACAAGTAAAATTTTGGTGTAGGTGCTACGCATCTGTTTTTGTTTTCTTTTTCTAATTTCTTATCTGTGTGCGTTCCAGCGGGTACAGCGGTTTGCTCTCGCCGTTCATGTACTACTACTTCGTGACGTGGCGGTACACGTCCCGCCGCAACCCGTACACGCGCAACACGTTCCGCGAGCTGCGCGAGTTCGCCGAGCGCACCGCCGCGCGCCCCGCGCTGCCCGCGCCGCTGCGCTCGGCGCTGCTCGCCGCCGTGCAGCTCGTGTGCCGCCTGGCGCCGCCCGTCGAGATACAGCAGTGAGTGCACACACACAACACGCACGCACACATGTAAGACACGCAACATGCACACACACATGTAACACAAGTCACACGTATGGCATAATTTTACATTCGACACATGTAACACATGCAACACGAACGGCAAACATGCAAAACACGCCGCACGTACGACACAATCTCATATTACACGTAAATGTAGAATATATTCTCTCTCTAAAATTGCCTCCTATAGATCTTTGCAATATGCAAAGATCGTATAATGACACCGTATGAGAGACTATCATATTAGTATAGTCTTACAATATCATGTTACACTTTACAGGAACTTGACATCTCTTGGCCATTTAACAGAATTTATTATTGAATATCATATCATAAGAAGACAGGTTAAACAACAACAATATCGCCAGCAACGAGAGGCGGCTCGAGACAAAATAATATGTAGTATCGGTGTTCACTTAAATTAAAACTACGAAAATGCAATAGCGTTACCGGGATCATTTGTTACAAAAAAAAAAAACAATTATCCATTTAAACACTAAAAAGTATAAACTACACGAATTTGCATTCGCGCGCGTATTCAGTGTTTGTTTATATAGGAGTGGCAACGTCGTGCGCAATTGCTGCTGTCATGCGATGCGGCGGTAATAAACGGCAACGTCGCGTGAGAGCGGCGCTCCGAATATGCCTATTTTTCCATAGTAAATCTTTTGTTTCACGCGCAGGACCGTGTCGAAATTTCTCTTTCACTCTTATTGGATTTCGTATTTAGGCAATGTACTGAATCTTATTTCATTGGAGCGCAATCGAGAGCGCTCCGTAAGCTCCGTTTCGTGCGTTATTTATGAAATGATACGGGAACAAGAGCGTGTGTAATTATGTAATTTACTTGTAATGTGTAAAGGTACTTATTTTATTGATTGGATTTTTTTACGACAGATTTTAAATAGTGATATTAATTATTAAATGAGTGAGCAGGTATAACTTTATTGTAATTATTTATGGAAATTCACTGCACCTCCTAGGATGAAACGCCTTTGCCAGCAAAAGTTGTTTATTACTCTTCTCTTTCACTCTCGCGCATAAAAAACGTAGCTCGCTCGCCAGCATGACAGGCAATTTCCTGACTTTCGTATCTATAACTTTAAAAACATCTAATCTCAAAACGATATTTTCATCTTTCTCACATATAATTTTTTTTCAGATAAGCATTGCTGTCGAATCATCGATGCATCACTCAACAGTCTATGGAAATATTTATTTTATTTTAAGCTGTTACTCTTTGACAGCTAATATGTAATAAAAATAAAACTGCAGACTTGCTCCTTGGTGCAACCATAGACAACATAGCACACATGGGTCGATGTTTATTAAGTTCTTTTTAATCTATGGTCATTATTATACAATTTATAAAATATATAAGGTACGGGTTAAAAGGTACTACTTTATCCAACTCTGTCCAAACTTAAGCTTATGTGTGCTAAATTTGCCTTTTATATCTAAGTAATAAAATCTGGATTTAAGATAATATACTGCATTGTATTTTATCACATGCAACACTGACCTAAATTTTATTTGTATCGAAAAAATCATTTGTCTGTAAGTCGCAGATAGGTTAAGATTAGGGTTTTTTTGCTGTCTAAGTTACATATTATATGCATATATAAAAGTACACCGTGCATGTTTGTATGTTATAAGTTGGTTGTATTGAATTATTGTATTGTGTACCGGGTCTATTGTAAGATTAATTTTTATGACACGAGAACAATTTTGGTCCAATTTTATTTAGTTATTTAAGGAGTTGTAGGATAATTAATCAATTTTACCTCTAGCCTTGTCAAAAATGTGCTAAAATTTGTTCCATATACATTTAAAATAAAAAAAATTAACGACGAGGTATTTGTTATCAATGATCTTATATGTCTATGGTTCATTTGAACATTGCTGAAAATAAAAGATTCTCTTTTTAATGACTGTCACAATTTTACTTTGTTTTGCATTTAATTTACACCTTCATTTCCAATATATTATGTGAATACGGTTATACATAAAATAGAAAATAAATACACATTTTGTATTAAGACTTAATATTTGCACTTGGTTTGGGATGAATGTAGTAAGGATTTTAAATAAATGTTGTTTAAGAAATTTCCTGTTTTTTTTATTTAAATCATTCATCTACCTGTAATCATCTACATTATAAGATCTGAATTGTACCCATATTCATGAATAAAAATATTTCAATTTGAATTTGAACCTTATTTTCAAGTCATACGAATATAGATCACATCACGATTCAGACTACTAGATACCTATTACAATTATTACAGAAGGAAAACACCGTCTTCTTCCGGGAAAATCCAGGATAAGCCAAAAATTGCCTGTTTTTGTTGCTATGTAACTACATTATAAGATCTGAATTGTACCCATATTCATGAATAAAAATATTTCAATTTGAATTTGAACCTTATTTTCAAGTCATACGAATATAGATCACATCACGATTCAGACTACTAGATACCTATTACAATTATTACAGAAGGAAAACACCGTCTTCTTCCGGGAAAATCCAGGATAAGCCAAAAATTGCCAATAAAACATTGCATTTACATCAAAATAGCGAATTCTCATTCTAATCCCTTATATCAAATTCTTTTAGTGTCGACGGGCGTAGAGCATTCTTTCGTTGTTCTTGGTGCGTTCGAAAAGATTCTACGCAACGTTCTAATACTGAACAACATTGAATACGAATTTCGTTTACACTAAAAGAGCACGAAATAATGCTCTTGCTCTAGCTCTATATTCGTTTGATATAAACGCACCGTCATGATGTAGCTTTTTAATGCTACCTTAAAATCGAATGAGTAGTTTTCAGTTAGATTAGACCACAGTTAGATCGTAATAAACAAAATGTATTTTCTCTCTTAAATTTATACACTGATTAACTAAAAGTTTGTTATGATGATGGCGATTCTCAGCCTCCCCGTCAATTATAATAGCATTTATACCTTATTGTATAATTAGGATTGGATTTTAAAAGTAAAGCGATATGCTGTACCTGTGCACATGAATGAGGCAAGAGCTCAAAATATTTTTACTTCTTTCAATAAGATTACGGAGACGATTATATTTTTTGAAGTCTATATTTGATACATATTCCGATTTAGCACTTTACTAATTCGTAATCTGTATGAACTATGCAACACTAATAACGTCAGGGAAATGTGTTAAGAATTGTTTTTACAGATGTGCTGACTCTACCCTGATACTTCTATTATAAGTAATGTCAAAAAAGCTACCCTTAAATCTATACTAATAATATAAAGCTGAAGAGTTTGTTTGAACGCGCTAATCTCAAGAACTACCGGTTCGATTTGAAAAATTCTTTCGGTGTTGGGTAGCCCATTTATCGAGGTAGGCAATATATCATCACGCTAAGACCAACAGAAGCGGAGCTACGGGGGTGAATCTAGTATCATATAGAGTGATAGAAATCTATTTAAATATCACGCAACGTTGTCACAGATAAACATAAAAATGGTTATGTTTCACATTAAATAATTCAAGATCAATAAAAACCGAGATGTAAACATTACTATATCATCCTTTTAATTTATCTTCGAGTCGTATATCAAAGTTAAACACGTTTTCAATCTGCTCCATGACAATACATTTCAATTAAGGCAAACTCATGTCGTTAGGTGCTGAATAAGCAAAACCGCAATCTCGTAATAATTACTGAAATTACACAACACTAGGAATATTTCTCGTATTCTGTTGACTGAAAGAACGATATAACATTGATTTCTTTACAGTCATATATGTAAATATATGAGATTTTTTAAATATCTTGCAATATACATCCCCAACTTTTTTCCTAACATTGTGATCATTACATAAAAACATACATAAATCGAATATAAAATAGCTTAATAGACGATTCAAGAAAATGTTGATACTATTGAGCATCATGCACTTCAACATTATTTCAAAATATAACTTACTTAAAAATGTTATGCACAAAATCAATAAATAGGTCAACGAGGAATAAAATGTGCTTTATAAATATCAGAGTTATAAGCCTCTTACCCCATCAGGGATGCAGCAAAGTGCTTCGCAGAGCCAATTAAATTCAAAGCCTTAAAAGCTCTCAAAGGTTAAAAAAACTGTATTTCTAGTAACAAATAAGCTTTTTACTATTTACCGTGTCGAGGCTATGTCAATAGGTGAGCTTAGAGACAGGAAATTACTTGCCTCTCTCCTAAGAAATCAATTTAATTGCTTAGATCACGAGTGAGCATTAGGTAGAATATATATATACATATATACCTATGTATATATTATGAGGTCGCAAAGGAAGTGTTGTAACCATATATTGAAACAATAAGAAAACTACGACAGAATATTGTTATTGAGAATACTAAGAAAATCATAGCTTCGAATCCTGCAGCCTATCTTCAATTCCAGTTTATGAAAAATTAATACTTACCTACTTTGCGAGCTTGATAATATTGTTATATCTCCACAGTTAATAATTTCTTCCTATTTTATCTAAGTGGCATTAATTATTATTAATAAATGACTATATAATAGAAAATAAAATAAAAAATACAAATGTAATTATTGCGCTAATTATTGCTCTAATATTTGAAGTTTAGTACCTACTCACGTTATAATATACAGTGTTATCCTAGGAACGCATTACGTGTTTCGGCATTAATTTGCTTAAAACCATCCCTTCAATTCCCAGTGTCACTCAGTGCCCTGTAGGTGACAGTAGTTTAATATTTTTTTTCTACCACATGAAAATTTATTTTTTATTTCTACCACGTTTGTAGCTAAGCTTATTAGTTAAACTATTCATGTTTTTTTTCTGGCAAAGCTAACCTTATGATATTTAGCAAATTTGTTTAGTTGTTTCGCGCGTACTTGAAGTAGTCAGAGTTTGTGTGATTCCTTGAAGTATAAAGTGATATAACAATGTCCCGGCAGTGAGTATTGCTTTTTTTCTTATTATATCGAATAAATGAATGTATTAGCTATAATATAAATATATTTTATGCTAAAAATAACTAATAGCATCTTCACTACAGCACTGAAAATATGCCGTGTCACCTGGAGGTGATACTGGGCATTATAATAACTTTATTATTCCGAATTCATTGTAAGTAATAACAAAACTGTTGTTTATATTTTGTCTAATTGCTATGTCGTGATATTGTTTTAGAGCTTATTTACGTATTACAGGTTGACGTTAGATGAGATTACCGAGGAGTTGCACGCCGGAGAAGACCCAGGCGATATTATTTTATTTCCTCCTGATGATGGTGTGGTGACTGACGAAGATAGTGGAGACGAAAATGACGCTAGTATTTTTCATTTTTTAGTCGCATGTTTTGGTCACAAGTATAATGTAAAAATAGAACTTCCGCCTCTGGAGAAAATTGTGTACATGACGAGGAAGAACAAGTCGAAATACCGAAGAAAAAAGATATTAGAAAGCTTCTGATGAAATTATTACCGCCAAGTGGCATGACAACAGCATCGTTACCATCGTATCCAACTAACACGGATTGGATCCTATCATAAAGTAGATCGCATTGGATTTGTGGATAAAAAACGGGTTTTGGCATAGAAGCAGCTTGCCAAAATGCATGGCTGATCAAAGGGCTGATGGAAACTAACTGGACCTACTACGATTTCCAGCGGAATGTGGCAACCGTAATTCTGCCTGGGGCGATTCAGCACAAAATATGAGAGTGCCCACAGAAGTGAGGAGTGCTGGAACTGTGGACGACCACTCGGCATTCGATTGCTCACATTGAAGATGCAGGTACTATCACCAACGCACTAGAAAAATGTGCGCCAAGTGCAATATCAGTTTACTTCTAAAGTGTTGGTACATGTTCCACATAAAATACCTAAGTTATATATTTTTTTTCTACTTGTTCATAAATAAATACATATTATTATAATAAAAATCGATATTTTATTCCTACCAAAAAAAGGAAAAACCTCGTTAGTCCTTTAGAGTCCTAAGTTAAAACAATGCCCAGTGTCACCTGTAGGTGACACCCCCATAAAAAAAATGGGGGGTAGAATTAATTTTTTTGTTCTTTGTTTTTGTCTTCGCCAGATGTATCTAAACTATTTCAGTAAAAGAGAAATGCAAAATTGCTATTAATTTAGACATGGGAATTGAAGAGTTAAAACCATACCCGCTTCCATAGCAAGGCAATTAAGCCTTCCTTGAGGATTTGAGGTCATAATTTATCCACTTAAAAGCGTGTACAAATTAGTCTACCTTTATGTAATACCTAAAACAATTTGTTTCATTTCAAATTCAAACACGATAAAGTATTTGTGTTTGTTTTAGATTTAGTCAGCGTGGTAGGTGTAATTTTTTTATACAAAGCAAATAGTTTACATCAAATGTCCTGTTTTTATGTTTTAATAAAACTTTGTTTACATTGTGTCTACAAAATAACAAAAGGGAAAAATGAGAGCAAAGGACTAATACACTTATTATTCTTTGTATAATCACAACATTATTATAACTTATATATCGGTAGCACTGTCCGGGCTTTCGTTTGATTTATTCGTTGAATATCATTACCATCTCGAATGTTAGCTGTTTGTAATGACAATGATACTATTTATCGAGGTCTATTTATTGCCTTATCATTTATGTTTCTCGTGTATTTTTAGCTGATTTGTTATTGTCTGCCATTCAAGATTATTCTGGATACATAATATTATTAACGTAAAATGCTATGTGGAAATCAATCCATCATGTTTTCGGAGAGTCATGTTGAAGACTGATATGAATCAAATATAATAAAAACTTCCGTACATTTTTTCGGGAAGCCATCTATCTACTGAGTGTACGTTCCAAACGACCGTTCGTGTAAAAATATTTATTTAATTATGAAAATTTTGATTTTCATAATCACGAATCACGATCAATTTTTTAAATTAAAACAGAAATACTTCAAAATTTATTGTCACATCGATTTAATAAAAACATAGAGCTGTTAATAAAAGAATAAAAAATTCAAATAAAAAAATCTGCATATTGTATTTCCCGGTGATTGGTCATTATGTTAATATTGTGTTGGATAACTAAGCATTTTGTTTGTGTTTGTATGTTCTTTGAGAAAAACTTATTTTCATACAGCCTCCTGCACATTCTCTTAACTTAGTGGGTCTTGAAGTACCTAACGAAAGTAAGAAGAAAACTCTATAGTCTATACTAAGAGGAATTATTTCTTAATGATCGATACATCATTAATACATATTCGAGTAGGTACATGTGAAGTGTAAAGTCCCGTGTACCCTAGTTAGGTATGTGGCCAATATGGGGCAGATGCAGTATTCATACGTACAATGTTAATCTTTCTGTGTCCTGCCAGACTGTGACATTTTTTTTCATTGTTTCCACGATGAATCGAACCCGTAGAACCGTTCTACGGTGAAACGTTAACCACTGTACCAGGGAGGCGGTCAGTGTAAGAATGTACTTACATCATATTATGAACTTAGCAACTAAATAGCTACTTCATTCTATTGAGAAATGAAATAGCATGAAAGCTGAGATATGTATGATCTATGAACGGAAGAAAAACGTATTTTTTAGATGTTGAAGCATTCGTAAGGTGTAGTTTTCTCGATTGTCGATATATTTCTAACGTGTACTAAAAATGAATTTAAAATGCGTTATCACTACTTTTCTGATAAAAACTGCAAATGTATGTAATTCGGTCAATTTATGAATAAAGAAATAAAGGCATAAAGCGATAAAATTTTAATTAGCATAAAATAAATAATTTACCTACCTATTGTTTTGTCAGTAATAATGGGTTACATTAAAAGATAGAAAGAACAAATTCATTTTCCGTAAACTATTATTTATTGCCTTTTGTAGGAGAATAAATAATAATAGACTGTTAATAGATTATTGTTAAAAAAGATAAACCATTGCAGGTTTCTGAATAAAATGATTATTATATTTAATTATTTGTTGATAGAAATCTGGGAAGAGACTAGAGATAGAACTTGTAATATTTATTTATTTAAAACACACATTAACGTTACAGTCTCCCAATACGATAGTGGTAATATCATAAAGACCGTGACGTTTTGGGGTTTTATGAATAACCAAAAGCATCAAGCTTTTTTTATCTTATCTTTGCAAAGAGAAATGCGCTGTTTGTTGTAATATCTAGAATATATTGTAATTTTATAATAACATGAAATATCTAAAGAAATATCATAGAAATTGTTTTCTCTGAAGTTGCATGTATTGTAGGTATATTTAATTTATAGTTTTAGAACTACAAAATGTTTGTGGAAAGTGTAATCTGCATATTACTTCGCCAACTTATACTCAAACAACGTGAGGAAAAAAAATATCATTGAGTAAAACCCCGTGAGGAAACTGACGTAGATGATCCGTGATAGAGTCTTTTGGTGTGGTATATTGGGAATAAAATATCAATCAATGACGATGATTATGAATGATGAATGTCTACTATACATAGGTAGGTACTATTCGAATAGAGGACTTTAATTTTTAGCTTTTTCTGACTAAATTTCAAGCTAGAGCGTTTATGTAGAGTTTGTATTCCTATAATAATTGTAAAATGTATCAAAAACCGTTTTATACCTAAAAAAAATTAAAGTTCGTTATGTTAATGGCTCTACATGTGACTCTATGAAAAAACATCGAGCTAGAGCATTCCCGCAGTGCAAAAGTTAGACGTTAACCATACAGACTGTTTAAACTTACTATGTAAGGACATTATCAATGGCAGGGACGTAAAAATGCATGCGTCGAAGTAGGATCGAGTCGAGACTCGTTGGCGACGGGGGGCTGGCCAGCACTCTGTCGAGTTGCGTCGAGCCGAGTGGATGTGTCGCTCTTGCACGTGAATAAAGACGATACATGCCTCCTACGTGTTTTTTCATTAATTAAAACTCGTGTGACAATGCAACTGTTACGATAAATAGTGTTAATTTTATTTCCAAAATAAATAATGGTATGTTTTTTTAAGTGCTAAAGTGTAATGTGATGATGTTTTGCGTGGAGTGGTGTTCGGGTGTGGGGTGACAATGCGCGAGGGTGTGTTAGTGCTGGTGGTGCTGGCGGCAGCCTGGGGCTGCCCCGGGCCGCTGCCGCAGGGCTGCGCGTGCACAGACGGCGGCACCAGGCTCACTTGCCGGTCAGCTGATCTGCAACACTTGCCGCCGTTGAATGATCGGCTACTTGTGCTGTGAGTAAAGATCTACATAATGGGATTATGGAAGAAAAATAACTAAAATAATAGTATTTAGCGATAATTTATTATAATGTTTACTCAGATTAAGTTTCAATTTGTAATTGGCAAGAGCAATAAAATAATAAATAAATGAAAAACTCTCTCTTTGGAAACGTTTGATGCATACTTTGGCTGGAGCGAAATACGTTTTTAAAAAGTTTACAGGCGGGATACTTCGCATGCATATTATTAATTTGTTTATTATTCATATAAAATCTAAATAATCTGCTACATGTATCATGATTCACACATGTTTGACCTGGCGGGAATTAAAATCATGGTCACCAGCTGCAAAAACCCAGTGACTCTACATTTTATAATTGAGTATGAATGGCAGTATTTGCAGTTTAGGTGACGTCTGGAATTTTAAAATTTTGTTACATATTTTGTTTAAAATAAGAGTTAGTTCTTTTGTTATTTTTATTATAAGATGTCTGGATAGTGACCATTTAAAAGAGAGCTTTCGTTATATGATTAGCACTATGTTAGTACTCCAGTGGGAGGCCGGTTTTCAAACTTTCATAATTTTTAAGGATTTTATTAGACAGACAGACATTATGATTTCAGCGATATTATAATAAAATTTCATCCCAAAATATATTACATACTTATTGTTCCCAAAGCAATAATAATAAAACAGAAGCTAAATAAAGGCTGTAAAGACAAACCTCAGGCTGTATCGTAGATCGTGCGACGGGATGAAGCTGTCACTACTCACTGCCTATTTACTTATCCAAGACTTATTCAATCTATAAAGTTGAGCCATCAATCTATATATAGTATATAGATGTGTATATCACAATGAGTGATAGATATACAGAAGCTTACATAATATATTGTTATTATTTTGTTCTAAAAATGCATTCATATTTAAATTTATTTGAATTTAAATCTTTTATTAATTATAGGTATTGTATCCTTTAAGATGTAATTCT
Organism: Colias philodice; assembly: GCF_061535455.1. NCBI lineage: Eukaryota > Metazoa > Arthropoda > Insecta > Lepidoptera > Pieridae > Colias > Colias philodice. The sequence goes on along the minus strand of NC_143111.1, from coordinate 834,974 downwards.
TTCCCTTGTTTAAAAATTAATTAACAGATTTAAAAATGTATACTGCCTAGGCTAGCTTAGACATCTTCATAAAGTAATAAGCTCTACAAAAATTCTACAATATATATTTTGAGCTGTGTTGTTTCTATTTTAAAACAGTTAAATAACTATATAAAAACACCTTTATATTATGTTATATTTAGGCGCTTCCAGTGAGCTATATCTGCGTCCGCCGGGGTCGAGTGTAGTAGTATAGAACACGATTGCTTTTTATTACTAAATCCATTTTATACATTCTGTCTGTAGTCTGTACACCTCGTCTGTGATGCTATGAATTTCTGATATTATACCGTGTTACAATATATATTCATGTATTTAAATGGACATCTGTGGATATGATCACTTTATTAGTAATGTGGTAAACGGAATAACTAAAACAAAAAACAATTTCTAACAAAATGTAGAGCTATATATTTTAGTTTTTTTTTGGTTAAGTAACTTAATTAAAAGTAAGACTGGCTACTTACTCTGGCTTCGCTTGGGTTGAACGGGGATAAAACTGAAAAATATCCCACGTCTTTCAGGAATAATGTGGGTAGCAGAAAAGGGATGGCTGTTTTTGAGTTATCCGTACAAGTATATAAAATCAAATATTTATCTATACTAATATTATAAAGCTGAAGAGTTTGTTTGTTTGAACGCGCTAATCTTGGGAACTACTTGTCCGATTCGAAAAATTATTTCGGTGTTTGATAGCTCATTTATCGACGGTCTTCAAGCGTAGAGTGAACAGGTAGTAGGTACCTTGAACAGGTACCTTCTAGGGAAGCGCGTTCCATCTTAGACCATATCTTAGCTTAACATCAAGCGTTTCCCTATTCCCAATAAAAAAAGAAGGCTATAGGCTATATATCATCACGCTAAGACCAACACGAGCGGAACACTGCGGGTAAAACCGCGGAGCACAGCTAGTTCTTTATAATATGCAGACACAGATGGATAAGCAAATTACGTGTTATTTTCACTTGCTTATTAGTCACTGGGAGATTAGATATTTGGTAGAGTCACCCAGTCAAATTGGTTCGTAAAGTGTAATTAAGAGAAAATTATGAAAAACATAAATTTAAGAATTACATGGAAAAGAAATACACGACTAACAAAATAAATAATATGATTTAATAAATATCTTTAATCACGAGGATGGAGTGTAACAATCAATTATTATAATTTCACATATTTAATTCTATTAGAGTGACGTTTGGCCTACTTGGCTGCTCATGAACTTACGACACAATAAATATTAAATTAAGATGGCGCAGAACATACAAATAGGTATATATAAAGGAAAACAAAACAAGGAACTTATAATATTGCCCTAGTTTTACTTCTAAGGTTTCATAATATGATATCTTATCTTATATATAAAAATGAATCGCAAAATGTGTTGGTAAGCGCATAACTCGAGAACGGTTGAACCGATTTCGATAATTCTTTTTTTATTATATTCCTTGAAGTACGAGGATGGTTTTTATGTAGAGAAAACGTAAACATGTACCACGGGCGAAGCCGGGGCGGACCGCTAGTTTATTATAAAGATCTTAATATTGTAAATATAATATTGTACGTGAAGAAGACTTATGAGAAATAATAATATTACACCTAGTTTACACTTACCGTAGCAGGTGAAATGGGATTATAGAGCATGTATTCTTTATCAGTAAAGTAGGTTATAAATTTTATTAATTTACTCAAAATTACGTTTCATAGGTTTTCAGGAAAGATCTAAAAACTTCGTGTTATCTGTACGATTATGTAGGTTTAAATTAACTAAAGGTAGAGCTTTCATTCATTTGGATATGATAAAATATTCTTCATTATTTCAATTTCTTAGATATTCGAACTTCGACGGATAGTAGGTATTGCATAAAAGAAGCAGGTAAGTTTACATTAAGAAAAATACTTTTCATTCCATAAGAAGGATATTATATTTCAAATACCTATAATATAACAAATACATACATAGATACGAATTGCTAAAATTAGACTGATATAAAATATAAGTTCTACTAGGTCATATACTTAAGAGCTATCCAGATAAGCCTACTTCTCTTATGAGTTTTATCAAAAAGGTTATTTACTTGTTTCGAACAACATGTTGTTTGGTAAATACAGGGCAAGTTATCTACAGGATAAGTTATCGCAGTCGCTTAATGTCATGGTTTCCAAGTAAATGTAACTTAGTTAACTTGGATTATTTAGTATGATAATTTCGTTTTCAGTTATCTATACATATAATAAAATCGTAGGAAAGTCAAAACTGTACATTGAATATTTTTTTAAAAGAATACATAATCCATGATCTATAATCGATATAGAAGCCAAAAACATAGTTTTTAGAATTTTTGTCTGTTTGTCTGTTTGTCTGTTTGTCTGTTTGTCTGTTTGTCTGTATGTTTGTCCAGGCTAATCTCGAAAAGTACTGCATAGATTGACTTCAAATTTTGCATGAATATTACTAACAGGTCGTGTGAGGCTTTTTTAAACATATTATCATGCTATCACCTCCGGGGGAGGAGCTGTGAACCTTTTTTTTTCTTACGTATTCCGTGTATTACGACAGCGTACAATCTAAAGACTCATGTTTAAATGTTGGTTTCGGGTAAGCCATGCTATTATCTAGCTTTACACAATAAAAACTATGTCATTTACGTAATTTGGGCAGAGAATCAGTTTAATGAATTTATTAGTATACAAATTTGAAACAGCGCCATCTATGAGATTTCGTAAAAATCAAATCAATTTACATGTTAACACTACTGGACACAATGTTAAAAATTAATAATTTAAATATAATTATGTTATTTATTTATTTAACTCTTTAACCCATATCTTCCCTTCCCTATAAGGTGCGCTTATAATTTTATTCGTGTGAACTGTGAATATACTACATTTTTAAAAGTGAGGGTAGATGTTTATTATTTTAAGTCAAACTAGACACCATTACAGTTAATCTAATATTGATTGTGTTCATTGGTTACATTTTTAAAAATCTTCGTGTTTTAAAAATTCGATAACGAGGCGGGACTCGAACCAGCATTCTTTAGTGGTCGAATTTTTTATATTCTTTATAAATTTATTGTTTATGAATTTATATTTATAAACAATAATACAAAAAGGTTAGTTCGTTGATAATTATTATTCCTTCATCATTTACATGTTGTAAGTAAAAATATACTTTGACTGTTAATACTTTTGTTCAGTATTTACCTGTATGATTATTGCTTGGTAATTAATATATTTTCATGTCGTATACCTAATTAAAAACATAAGTTTGATGTGAAACTAGCTGGATTTATTTTTACACACTCACAGTCTTATATTTTGTGTTAATGTTAAAATAGTATTAATAGTGTACAAATCATAATATTTTTTCACAATTAAAAATATTTCCTTTTTTTTGATGGTGTTGGCATCGAATTAAACCGCGCTGTCGTTTCGTTCACAAAAAGTGAAGTTATGAGGACCGAATATGTAGCCGCCTCAACTTACGGAAACGAGAGTAACCTGCGTTGTCTGTTAGTTATTGTATAGTCGAATTTAACGTTACATGGAAATTGGAATCTAATTATATGTATACTTATATACTTATATTAAATCTGTAGAGGTCAATTCTGTACATTAAATATATTTCCTAAATAACTATCACGAGGTGATTAGGGATCGACACTGACGCCAAAAATTTTTCCGTCTGTCTGTCTGTATAACCGTTATAGAAACAAAAACTACTCGACGGATTTAAACGAAACTTGGTACAATTATTTTTCAAATTCGTGAGCAGAGCAGTAACTCCATTTTTAAGCTTTCGTCGCGTGTGCAACCTACGGGTTAAAGCTACACAGAAATCAAGTATGAAAGAAATGTTCTCCATATTATATAAAAAATATCTCCCGACATCATAAATGTCTATCTTTTATGGTTGAGCTTAGGAGTTCAAAGCTTTCTGATTATATTTGTCTACTAGCTGTGCCCGCGACTTCGTCCGCGTGGAATAGTGACTATGGGACCTATGACCATGGGCTCAGGGTGGGGCAAGAATAATTGTTTTTATTTTCATGCTTCCACTCCCACGCCCACTCCCAGGCCCACGCCAACGCCCACGCCCACTCTTCCTACACTTCACAATTGGTACCTACCAGATCAAAGCCAGGGTAAGCGCCCCACCCAGCCCCACCGTGGCTACGCCCATGCTGAATTACTACTTAACATACAATTATTGAGTAAATACGTACTACCATAAATAATTAAAAGAATTGTTATTAAAGTTTCTTACTAAACTGAGCTAAAAAACTTACGTACCAACTTATTAAAGAAAATCAAGAAATGAAATGCCTAACCTATACCAAATAGTTACTACATAATATTGTAATTAAAAATTATGATTAGTATATAATATCGAAAATCAAAAAAGAAATGCCTAACTAATTCTACGTAAAATTTATTTTAAATTATGTCATATTATTTTTTAGGAACCAGGGGGGGAGAGGAGCAAATTCTATTTCCTTCCTTTCTTAAATGGATGTTTTTAATAATGTATGGTGTAGCCACTGATCAGCTTAATCGATACTCAATTTTTATCAAATCCAGCAACAAATCCAAATTAGATGTTTCCTGTCTCACGCACGTAACTAAACCGTTTAATCGAAGAAAAGTGTATAGAAAAAGGAATAAATAATTTCATAAACTTCCCGACGATCTTTAAAAATAAATTATTATATCATTTTTTTCATTCCCACTTTTACCCCTATGTAGGTATAATAAGTGGATGAACCGATTTTGATACAATTTATCTAAGAACCAGCGTCGGAAAATATGCTGCCTAACAAAAAAAAGCCGCATCTAATTCGGTTTACCTGTTAGCCAGCTACGGTGCCATAGACAGACACACACACACACACAGAAATACATAGCAGTCAAACACATAACACCCGTCTTTTTGCGTCAGGGGTTAAAAATATAATACGACATAATTTAAAGGACATTTTATGTGGAAAATTTACCTATTAGAAGTAACCATAATGTTAATTTGACCCCGCCCCCCCCCTACTACCTCAGCTTACCCCCAAACCCTTGGGGAATTTTGATATGATCATCTGGACATGTAAAGGAATAACTGTAGCGTATAACAGATAAATTACGTTTTATCGTACACTGTACAGTGTACAATAGAATGCCTTAGCAAATGTTCGCCGTGATTACTTATAAATTGTCATAACTTTTTTATTTATGAACCGATTGACATAAATTAAACACTAAATGTTAAATGAAGATTACCACAATACATTAGTGAAAACCGCATCTAAATCGGATAAGCCGTTTCTGAGATTAGCGTGCACAAACATACATACAAACAGACAAAAAAAATTTTAACTACAGTTTTGGGTTCAAGATCGATTTAATAATAACACCTGCTAATTTTTTTCTACATATTTTCATTGTACAGACATCGCTTTTCCACAATTTCACTTCACAACGAGAATTGCGGCTCACAGCTGACCGCGAACGGCATGTACTATCCTGTGAGACCGAAACCTTCACTGAGAGGGTATAACGTCTCACAGCTGACCGCAAATGGCATATTTTATCTCGATAATCTGAAACTTTTACTCAATATGAAGACCGTTTGACAAATGATGGGGTGCACCATAATATTATTCGATCTCTTGAAGATGAACATGAGCATAAGCATTTTAGCATTTTAATAGTATATGTTAATTAAAACATTATAAACTTATATCAGTGCCTACCTAGGTTCTAACCTAATATTAGTTTAGAATACATATTAGTAAATACGACCTTTCAAATTCTTTTAAATGTATTTTCAGCAAGACGTACACTAGTCATTTAGTCATTTTTTTTTTCACTATAGGTATATACATTTATAAAAGTTCATGTACTTATGAGAAATTTATTATAATAGATACAATCTTTTCTTTTTCTTATTACACTATAATGTCTTAAAATAATATTGTCATCCGTTCAAATAATATTTGTAATATGATCGTTGTAATTTCCTGTAAGCAAAGATACATAAATGATTTTTGTCGTAAGCAATTTTAGAATTAAGAGTTTTCAAACTATGTATTCTTTGTTGGAAATTCAAAATAAAAAATAAAATAAAATAAAAAATAAATAAGCAATGACTAGAGTAGGGACGCGAATATTACCATTATTTGAGACAAGATTATTTGAGACAAGTACGATTAATAAGTTTGTTGAATGAAAGATTAAGAATTGAAACTATTTGGTCTCTTGAAACGGACGAATAGCGAGAGGCCCGTCTTACTGTAGACAGATTTCGAGTCTTAATGACTTAGAGGTAAACATAGAAGATCAATCTACGAATTCGGTGGTGTGGTCCGACAAATATAAAAGTGGGTTTGCTTATAACCTCACAATTGATTACAGATCATCTTCTGTATAGGCGATATTAACGTAGTATGTTCTTTTTGTAATGCTTTAAAGAGGAGTAAGGAGTCGGCTTTCGTTTGAAAATACACCAGAACCTTTGAAATCACTACTTTTAGAGGAACATGTGCAATCTAAACAGTTCTTAGACAATATTCGCTCTTATAGTAGTGCGTTTTAAATGATCCTTTGGTGCTCAACAATTATCAGAGGATCCTTTCATGCTTACTTTTAAGATACAAGATCAAGTTTATCATTTGATAGGATCCCTTTTGCCTGAAGGCCAACCTAAGTTTCTTCAAATATATTTTGTATTCGACTACAACGAATAGTCGAATACAAGAAATCAATATTTCTCGAATTTAAAATATTACAATTTTTCCTACGGTAGGGCGACGAATGTATTTTCGCATAGTAACGGAGGGGAACTCACGGGGGGTCGAGTGACGCGGGCCACGTACCACAAACATGCTTAGTTTGTTGTACCGAGCGCGAAAGAAAGTCATCGTGTTTTTAGTAAAATTACTATGTAAACTAACGTAATTTAATACTTAGGTACATATTATATAATGATGCGCTCAAACTGTTAATCTACATTTAATTTAGATTATTATTTGAATTACTAAGTAATGTAGAATTTAAATCAAATTCACTCATGTTTTCCTCAGATTTTCGATGTCCTCCGATTTTAAGATTTTCTTATCAGAGTATTCAATTTTAATGTAGTTAATTTTTATAAGAGACAATTAAGAACATTCAAAAATAAAGTGTCACGTATTTTTTTTAAACGACGAATGACGAAAAACGACGTAATCGCGGACGAAGTCGCGGGCAACAGCTAGTCTATAATATAACTGACTATAATGTAACTGATTTTAAGAAGATTCAAGATATGTACTACTCGTATTTAGTGATAGTTAAATTTTTATCTTAAACTATTAGTTTCTAAGTTGTTGAAAAAAACAATAAATTTTATTTGAAAATTTTGTATTATCTACATAGGTAGAAAAAAATTATAATAGTATTATTTCTGTAATATGCACTTTTTTATATAATAGCCTTAATAAATAACTTGATAAAATAAATATGTAGTCACATTTTTTTATTCAAAACCGGGTCGATAAACCAAGCGTTGATGTCTTTTGTATCGATTTTTTTCCACTCACGCGCAACGTTGATTGATGACACTGATTTGTAAAGCGTATGAAATAATTATATTGTACGCGTAAGAATAAATTGTGTTTTGTAATATAAAACTATTGCATTTTTAGTTTTGTAACTGAGAAAATGCTTTTCCTATGTACAATATAATATTAATATTAATCTGCGGAATTAATGGAAAATACTTTATTCAGTTCTTAAGTTTTATTAATTAAATCAATATATCTTCAAGATGTATCTTTAATACATAGATCATCAATCATCATCAATAATATAGAGTTTTATGATATTGTTTCAAAAATGAACTTATGACGTCATCAATTTACCAAATAAGAACCTTTATAATAATCCGAAATTATATCTTCATATCGGTAATCCCATTAATGTTTAGAAAGCCTCAACACCAAATCTAATTAGCTTAATATATTCAGTGTGCGGTAATAGGAATTATAATTATGGTTCATTTTCGGTACAAGAGTGTGTAGGTGTTGGTGTGAAGACAAGAAATAGCAGATAATTAATTAGCAAGATAATTTACATGTTATTTGAAATTAAATTAAATTCTGGTCGATAAAAGTAATATTTGATCAATATGCTGTACTCGTATCCGCCAACCCGCACTTGGCCAGTGTGGTGGATTATGGCCTGTACCCTCATAGGAGGCCCGTGTCCCTGCAGTGGGAACATATTATATGGGCTGATGAAGATGATGCTGTACTCGTATGTCTTTTGACAAAAGCGTTCTTGTAAAAGGCATTATGCTATTTCTAATAAAACTAAATTATAAGTATTTGAGTGTATCATAAAAAATTGATATGTGTATTCGGAAAATATGAAAATTTTATTGAAGCACCATTTTTTTCTAAATGATTATTTTCTAGTATAGTACGATAATGATATTCGAGACGATGACTGTGGTGAAGATTGTAGTTATTAGAATATAATAATTATTTTTTGTAATTTTGAGAGACAAATATACTTACCCATTTGTATGTTGACATTGTTTTTATCCAATATATTGAAGAAAAAAAGTCAAATCACAGATACAAGGTATATTATGAATTCTTTAAGGAAAATTGGGCAAATACGTGTGTCCTTAAAGATTCAGTTTCGATGTGCCGATGTCTGGTAACAGCAGATAGGTATGTCGAGGCCGAAACGCGGAATGGTTTAATTCTATTTTCCTTAAAAACCTTATTTATTTCGTAAGGCCCTAAAAAGAGGAATTTAGTTGAAATTGGTTTCTTGAAGTTTTAATGGTTTATCGATATAGGTTGACGTCATGAAGAGGATACGTAAGTTACAATTTATAAGTCCTTTATAAATTATGTAGGTATAAAATTTATTAAAAAAACTGATTTTATTGTATGAATTAACATTTATAAATATAAAAAAGAATGCTATTAGTACCACTTGTATTTTCTCCTTTATTTTAAGTTAATTAAATTAAACTGATCTAAGTTTATAAGAATGATAAACTGTACCTACTGCAAATCACTGCACCAATGATTTTTTGTGCCAGGTTATACATATATACACTTCCTTTAATCTACCTGTATATCACATATACATGATGTTTCATTAAAAAAGCGATGTGTTTCCCCACCCTCTGTAATAATGATGAAATAAGAGAGGCGTAACCTTTTATAATTGACTTGAAGGCAGATAATTTAATGCTCTTTAGCGGGCAATTAATAAAGATTATTTATGAATATAATTTTACCGACTCTGTTGTGATAAGGAATTAGGTCGGCAAATGAAAGAGATTTATTGCGTATTTTTGTTTAATTTATTTATAGATGTTTATTAATTTATCAAACGATGCAATAAATTATGTTTAAACATTAGGAAGCTTTTGTTCTCAATATAAAGAATGAGGAAGAAAGACGAATATGTGGGAACCTAAGGTCGGAACAGTTTTGTATGTCTGATGATATTTATAAATTAAAGATTTTAAACGCAATTTAATGACACTCGTACTCGACACTCGACACTACAAATAGAACTCGCCTCGTGTAATCTGATAAAACACTATTCATCTTAAATATTATCTTTTTATGCCGATTGAAGTGACTTTCTAGGAAATAAATATTCTATCTATCTCATACTATTGTTAATTTATAGTATACTATAGAATCTTTTTTTTCTTACAATGTTTCATGCATAAAAGATGTTAAGAACATTCATTCGGCTGTTTTTATTAATCAAAATGTTTACAACACCATTCATTTCAATGAAATAGATAATAACAACTCTAAAGTTTCCTTTAGAAATACATTTCCATTGATGCTTCTGTGGGTGGTAGTTATCAGTTGAACGCAGGTCTGGGCTATCTATTTATAGCGTGGAGGGAGGGGGGGGGGCAATCAGATGCAACCACCCAGATTACACCCCGCTCAGAACGCATAGACACACCCTGTGAAACTTCAACTATTTATAGATTTTAAACAGCTTTCAGCTTTGAGTATGTGAAAAAGTAAAATGGAATAAAGTTTATCGTAAAACTAGCTTTCCGCCCGCGGCTTCGCCCGCTTTGTCTAATATGTACCTAGTAATTTTATACTAAAACTCTTGAATCACTTTATCTATTAAAAAAAAAACCGCATCAAAATCCCTTGCGTAGTTTTAAAGATTAAAGCATACAAAGGGACAGAGAAAGCGACTTTGTTTTATACTATGTAGTGATTATAAGCGCGAAAAAAGGTTAGAAACTGCTGAATTGTATTTGAAAGTCCTTTCACTAGTGGGACATACTTATAACAAAACTTAAATACAACTAACTACAATGTATGAGTACAGTCACAGATTAGATAATAGTTACATACAGTGCAGTGAATATAGGTACCAACTATATTTTTTGTAGGTATCTAACTGAGCAGCTTAAAAAAGCTTTGTTGCGCGCGCTGGTGTCTGTGTTTTCATTGTAATTTATTTGATTCAATCCAATTTTACAGTTATATTAGCAGGAGGTTTACCGAACTAATCATTGGTTGAATATACAATTTTATAAGTACAAAGTACTAAATTTTTTTTTCTTGTTACAATACTATGTCTGCTTCATATACCACAAGATAGACAACACGCTATTTTCAGGATAAAGTTAACAACTACAATGATTAGGGACTTTTACAAGTGTCTGTTTTGTTAGGAAAGGGACAGACGGGATGACAATGTGTATTATGAGCCGAATACAAACAGGTTTTAAGTACTAAACTGTCACTCAATGGAAATAAACTTTAATTAAGTGGCCATTAAACTTTTAAATGATTTTATATTGTTTTGAATATTTTACAGCGATCGTGGTAATGAGCTGACTGTAACGTGATATGTTTTGATATGGTAATATAAACTATAGCTTTATTCTTTTATTGGATTCCTATTATTGGAAAAATTATCACGTTATATTATTAGGAAAGATAAGTGCTCGTTAGATTATCGTATCATTAAACACCGTATATGGACTGATGATGATGACGATGATGATAACGCTGTAAGTGCTCATATCAATTATAAAATCACATGTTGTTCTTATAAAAGTATTCTATGTTTAATTGTAAATATTTAAGGTCTATTTTCAAGTTGTGTAGGTAGTCGTTTCATCTTTGCAAGGACGTTGGACAAAGGCCTCCCTCAAGATTTATAGATCTCAAAGAGTTCAGAGATCAAAGATATTGTTTGACAGTATAAATGTACATTTGAATTGAAAATAGTTTAAGTGGAATATTCAAGTAAAAGGGAATTATAAATTTTGTATTATTTATACGCAACCTTATTTCGAATTTTCCTATCTTAGTCGATGTTGAATATTTAATTATACATAAGTATCTAGTTTATGTTACATTACATTATATTACACTTACTTTCCGCCCGCGATTTCACCCGCGTTTTCAAAGAAAAACCCGCATAGTTCCCGTTCCCGTGGGATTTTCGGGATAAAAGTAAAACCTATCCTATGTGTTAATCCAAGTAACCCTCATTCATTCATTCATTGTGATCAGTTCAGTAGTAAATACTACTGAACGCGTGCGTGCGCGAGCGTGAAAGAGTAACAAACATACATACACATACATCCATCCTCACTTTCGCATTTATAATATTAGTAGGAAATAGGATAGGATAGGATAGAATTAACAACTTTATATCTGCGACTGCCACCTCCAAACAAAATCAAGTGCCAAAATCTTACATCCTCGAGCTTAATGTCTTAAACGCGATTAACCATTGTACTAAGTGAATAGTATAGTTATATTTATACAGGCCATTACTGGATGCTCCAAATACAAGCGTTAAATGAATTCTTGGAGACAAGAAGAATGCTAGACCATTAGTATGTGTTGTTCGCGATATTTCGCTGAACGCTCTGTGTAGAGTGTTATTTTAGTATGTATGTCATTTGTTAATTAATAAACTCGGGATGTAGGTATTCAGGATGGTGAATACAGGTTGTAAATGTGGAGTGTATTGCGCCAGCGCCACACACACACATGCACACTGTATATTTGTTACATAAGTTTTATGTTACTGTTATTAACGTGTATATATCAAACAAATAAAAATTGGTACATGAAATAAATATTTTTTTCATTTTCATTGCGTGGTTTATGAGTTATAAGATGCAGATAGAGACAGACGGAGAGAGGTGGTCTTGGTAGTATTTATCATTTACACTGTTAAAATATAATTTAAAATAATGGTCAACTTAAATATAGAAAGAATGAAGGATTTATAAGTTGGAATTCACTATTGAAAGCTTTTGAAAGCAGCTTTAAGTAAAATGAACAAATCTTTGTATTAGAATATTATGCATCACTCATGCTTACTAAATGGAGATGAAGGTTAGAGGAGCGTGAAGTTTTAATATTTTTAAATGTGTTTATCTTAAAAAGAATAAAGGCTTAAAAAAACCATTAAAAAGAATTAAAAACGGAAATATAATATGTGTAGTTTTTCTTTAATGTGACTCGGTCGTCACTGCGAAGATATATTAAAACAAAAATGCTCATAAAATAAAAACTACTGGGCCTATCCGAATAAAATTTTTATGGGACCAATTCAACACCATCCCGCATCGAACAAAAAAAGAATCACGTAAATCGGTTCAGAAACCACGGAGTAATCGGTGTACATACATAAAAAAAAAAAAAACATACCGGCCGAATTGATAACCTCCTCCTTTTTTTTGAAGTCGGTTAAAAAATAATGTCGTATCTGTATTAAGTGGCGCCGAGAAACTTTTGAACAAATATGATATAAAATAATAAATAAATAAATATTATAGGACATTATTACACAAATCGACCTAGTCCCACAGTAAGCTCAATTAAGGCTTGTGTTGTGGGTACTAGGCGACGATAAATATAATATTTAATAAATACCTATATAGATAATAACACCCAGACCCAAGAACAAATAATTGAGTTCATCACACAAATATTTGCCCTGACCGGGGATCGAACCCGGGACCGTCGGCTCAGTAGGCAGTTACTTTACCACTGCGCCAACCGCGTCGTCAAATAATGAAAAAGCTTATTAAAAGGTTTTAGGTTAAATAAAATATTTACAATTTACTGTTTTATATTAGCTAATGCTATTCCAAGAGAAATTCAATTTTAATTATTTCTTCAGTTACTCATAATAATTCTTCAGTTGGATTCAAAAGACTCAAAAATAAATACTATAACATTAATTTACCTTTGATTTGATCAATGCTATTACTACTACCAATCAATAGTATAAACTCTATTAAGTAATTTATTTATCTTATCTTAAAAATGATAAACTCTAGTGAAGTTAGAGTGCGCAGCTCCTTTATTGCTCTCAATATGGGATCTCAATGGGAAAATGTTTCAATAAAGGACTCTTCCTTTATTGAAAAATTTTCCCAATTTCTGTCACATCAACACACCAAAGTTAGACTTTCAAATTAAAAATCATACCTATACAAGAATATTGGTAGGTAACATATACCTATAACAGAACAACACTTTTAATTCTATAAATTTACTGAGCTGTCTACATAAACTCATTAGCACGAACAAAACCGCAGGCGGTCGTATTACCTACGCCATAACATCCATTGAGCTTCAAGTAGATTCATTTACTTCATATAAATCTCACATACCTACATTTCAATCTATGTTCACGCGTCAATCCCAACTTGTATATGATCTATCCTTCTATGGCTATTCGTATAATTAAGGCCACAGATAAGGTACTGTAGCCAGAGTAAGCAGTGACAACTAAATAGTTGATCACCGTGATTTATCGCCTGTTATTTATGTTTATCACGCATGAAAGGATTTTGATAGTGTGCGGTGATTTTGGAAGCTAATAAGTGGTTTTGGATTAAAGTAGTAGGTGTATTTTTAATTCAATTATACCTATTTAATAGAGGTTTCGGAAGAGGTATTAAAAATTTCGTTATAGATAATTTATTATAAGATAAATAAAATGACAAATGAAGAAAATTCAATCGAGTATTATTTTAATTATTTATTATTATAAAAGGTATAATGTTTTATAAAATATAACCGAGCTATTTCTGTTGACTGAGATAACAACAAAAGAACAAAGATCTCATAAACTTTCACTACACTGACCTTATTGGAAATTATGGGATGCGTATTAGAAATGTATGGGATATACGCATCATAATTATAATTTATCGCTGTAGAATGGGTTGTTTTCGTCCATATAATATCTCTCGGATGCCAAACTCTCAAAAATAAGTGAATTGAATGTAGCGGCAATAATTTGCTAACAAAAGTCGCAGTGATTTTGGTATAATCACAGTGATTTATATTATGATCGCAGTGAGTTTGCAACCCTATTTGTGAGATAAAATAGGCTTGTCGCGTGTCCTTTCCGGCATTACCCGGATATGTGCCAGTTTTCTAGTTTTAGCCAAGTAATGGTTGTTTTTCACTCTCCGAATTTACCGCCATTTTTATTTATAGCCTGGAATGGGAAAACAATCTACGAATTTTATTTCTTATTTAATAAATAGAGATTTCAGTTGAGATAAATTATACTCGAAAAACAACTTTCCGCACAAATTTCATTAATGACGTGAAACTTCTAAAAAGTGCCATTAAGTGAACTGCTTTAAATATATTTCATGATCTTAGATTACAAAATAAAATACAGATGGAGCATGACAACCGCCCGTCACCCTTGTCAAAGAAAATACGAAATCAAAAGCAAATACGTCGCTGCTCCAGTGCTATAGCGCATATAGTGTCATGCAATACGTCAAAAAGGGTTTGCAATTTTAGTAAAAAAATGCTGTTTTGTGATAATAAAACGCTGTAAAATTTGTTCCCGAAAACAAAAAAAAAGATAAAACATCGTTTCACAGGTTTTCTGTAGATTATTTGGCTGATTTATTTCTTTATACGAATAATAATTTTACAGATATGAAGGAATACAAAACTTCAACGTATGTTGCCAGTATTTTGAAAATTAATTTGCCATTTTTATTGGTAAAACGGTTAAAAGATCTTCAGGGTAATGCTGTTGGATTTTTCGATCGTGAATGTGATTATTTGTAAAGTGCACTAAAGGTTCATGATCATTATTAGATTATTTTAATAAGCATAATACATTATTTTGTTACTTTTATAAAGCTTAAAAACGCCATAGTCGTTTTCGCTAGCGATTTAATTTATATGTGAACTCCATGATGGTTATAAATTATAATGAAAATAAAATGTCCCGTATTCTCGACTAAAAACTACCGCTATTTGCATTCATATATTTTGAAAAATTAAAAATAATATAATTATTATAGTAAATATTGAAATTTTTTGAAGTGAAACTTCTTTATCGGGGTTGGAAAAAAATTTAGTGTAACATTTTTTCGTTTCGTTACGTGCCATCTTTTTCTTGCCCCTACCACGCGTGATTCGACGTATTTCTGTAAAGTCGCAAATTATTTTTTGAAAAATAAGGTCATAAAGAAGTTTCACTTCTTACGTGTGTACACTAGTATACGCACACATTTTTTTTATGTAATTTATTCAATTAAAAATTGAACACAATTATTTTGTCTATATATAACTTTAGTAGGCAGGTACTTTATATAATAAAAGAATTTTTTATAATATTATAAAAAAATATCAACAAACCCGAAATAATATTAAAATAAAAATTAAAACTTGACTTACGCCTACGTCACTACCGCCACTAACATAATAATTCAGATGATTGCAATGAAACCGCACAACTCAAAATCGGTCCAACGGTTTATACTGCAGGGCGTGTCAAAGAAATATTGTACATACATACATAAACTCGAAAAACATAACCCTCTTTTTTCCGTAGTCGGGGAAAAATTTGGGAAATTTTTCAATATCTGGTAACATTACACGCACACAGAAGCACCGTGTACGTACAGAGCAGCGGCGAAATGACAGCACACATAGCTTTATTGAAAATGACGATAAATCATTCGGTTTAGTTCGGCAACGCTCCATCTGTCTTTTATTTTGTAATCTAAGTTCATGATAAACTCATTAAGCTTTTTATCTCGCCCGAGTTGGGATAGGCCTGGCCTAGTCATTAAATTCACAAAGAACTGATGGAAATGTGGTAAAGTCCGAGAGAGGGTTGCGGGATTTATTTCGTGATGTGAACAACAAAGATTTTGCGTTATTATTTTTTTTTCTTAAAATATTGCTCGAATTTTCTATACAATATGGAAAAACTCCTGTCTTATATTTTATGCACTAGTGTTGAAAATAAATCTATGTTTTATTTGTGCGTGATATGTTTATAATATAGTTTTAACTAGCTTTCCGCCCGCGGCTTCGCCCGCGTTTTCAAAGAAAAACCCGTTCCCGTAGGATTTCCGGGATAAAACCTATCCTATGTCCTTTCTCGGGTATCAAAATATCTCTATACCAAATTTCATGCAAATTGGTTCAGTAGTTAAGGCGTGATTGAGTAACAGACAGACAGACAGAGTTACTTTCGCATTTATAATATTAGTATGGATATAGCCTTCCTCGATAAATGGGCTATCTAACACCGAAAGAATTTTTCAAATTGGACCAGTAGTTCCCGAGATTAGCGCGTTCAAACAAACAAACAAACTGATACACAAAAAACTATAAGAAGCTGAATCAACACAACGACGACAACAACAAAAGAGGGCGTTAATTTTTGATAGACATAAATTTGAACCTCAATGTAATAATAGTTAGGTTTCTGTGTGACGATTTAATAGTTAGGTTTGTGTTTAGGTTAGGTTAGGTTAGGTTAGGTTAGGTTAGGTTAGGTTAGGTTAGGTTAGGTTAGGTTAGGTTAGGTTAGGTTAGGTTAGGTTAGGTTAGGTTAGGTTAGCTTTTTAAAACTAAATTATTTCTGGCCCCGAAATTTATAATCGTAATATTAGCTGTTTCGTCTCTCTTTTCTCGGAAAATTCGAAATTTTTCAAAATCGAAAAAATTCGGCTGTTCAACAACAAAAACAGGTACCTCAATGTATAGTTTGGTTTCTGTGTGACGATTTATTAGTTAGGTTTGTGTTTAGGTTAGGTTAGTAAATTTTTAAAACTATATATATATATTAGCTGTTTCGTTTCTCTTTTCTCAGAAAATTCGAAAAAAAAATTCGGCTATTCAACAACAAAAATAGGTACCTCAATGTACTAATAGTTAGGTTTCTGTGTGTGTGTGTGTGTGTGTGTGTGTGTGTGTGTGTGTGCGTGTGTTAAGGTTAGGTTAGGTATAAAACATGGGTAATATATTATCGAAAAATAGTAAATTTTCCGGACTTAGAAAAAATTTCCTAACCTAACCTAACCTCACCTAACCTATCCTTTTCCACCTTATAGAAATATTTCCTGACGTATAGAAATTTTCCTGGCTTATATAAATTTTCCTGACGTATAGAAATTTTCCTGGCGTATGGAAATTTTCCGGACTTAGAAAAATTTTCCTAACCTAACCTAACCTAACCTATCCTTTTCCACCTTATAGAAATTTTTCCTGACGTATAGAAATTTTCCTGGCTTATATAAATTTTCCGGACGTATAGAAATTTTCCTGGCGTATGGAAATTTTCCGGACTAAGAAAAATTTTTCTAACCTAACCTAACCTAACCTAACCTAACCTATCCTTTTCCACCTTATAGAAATATTTCCTGACGTATAGAAATTTTCCTGGCTTATATAAATTTTCCTGACGCATAGAAATTTTCCTGGCGTATGGAAATTTTCCGGACTTAGAAAATTTTTCCTAACCTAACCTAACCTAACCTAACCTATCCTTTTCCACCCTATAGGAAATTTTCCTGACGTATAGAAATTTTCCTGGCTTATATAAATTTTCCTGACGTATAGAAATTTTCCTGGCTTATATAAATTTTCCTGACGTATAGAAATATTCCTGGCGTATGGAAATTTTCCGGACTTAGAAAAATTTTCCTAACCTAACCTAACCTAACCTAACCTATCCATTTCCACCTTATAGAAATTTTTCCTGACGTATAGAAATTTTCCTGGCTTATATAAATTTTCCGGACGTATAGAAATTTTCCTGGCGTATGGAAATTTTCCGGACTTACAAAAATTTTCCTAACCTAACCTAACCTAACCTAAACTAACCTAACCTATCCTTTTCCACCTTATAGAAATATTTCCTGACGTATAGAAATTTTCCTGGCTTATATAAATTTTCCTGACGTATAGAAATTTTCCTGGCGTATGGAAATTTTCCGGACTTAGAAAAATTTTCAAACTCAAACATACTCAAACTCAAACATTTATTTATTCAATTAGACTTCTTATAGAAGCACTTTTGAAACGTCATTACATATTTTAAAATTTACCACCGATTCGGAAAGCAGTATCTACGGAGAAGAACCGGCAAGAAACTCCATAGTTGCTCTTTTAAATCATGTCAGTTTTACAATTTTACAAAATACATATGTAACATCATATATTATAATAACATGCCAAAGAACTGTCCTGTGGTTTTTTCGCGACAACCCAGATGTGGTATAATGATATATACATGTGAAGGTAGTTCTAAGATAATTAACAATAAACAGTTGTCTGCTTGACTTGGAGTTATTAATACGTGTTCCCTGTACATCACACCCTCCATGGGTTTTTATCGTCCATATATTCCTGAATACTGTAGTACGCTCTCTGAACTAGTACATTTTTTATATAAGTTTTAAATTTAGAACTACTGAACTCTTTAATATTATGAGGAATTCTATTGTAAAAGCGTACACCTTGACCCATAAATGAATTTTTAACTTTAGCTAATCGGAAAAATGGCATTTCAATTCTATTTCTGTTCCTTGTGCCATAACAGTGTCTATCTCCTACTCTTGTGTGTAAGTCGGCGTTTTTGTGCACATGCAAAATATTATTAAATATATACTGTGATGGTACAGTAAGGATACCAGTATTCTTAAAGAGATCTCTTAGTGAGTCCCGAGCACGTAAATTATATATAGAACGAATGGCTCTTTTCTGTAAGATAAATATAGTTTCTATATCTGCTGCCCTGCCCCATAGTAGAATTCCATACGACATAATACTATGAAAGTAGCTGAAATAAACCAATCTAGCTGTATCTTCATCGGTGAGATGCCTTACCTTTCGGACTGCATATGCTGCTGAACTGAGCTTACCTGCAGCGGTGTTGACATGGGCTCCCCACTGTAGTTTCTCGTCCAATGTTAACCCAAGAAATACAGTCGATTCTGTAGGGTGTAATACCTCCCCGTTCAAGGTAATATTTCTGCTTAATTTTTTAACGTTTGGTAGTAAAAATTCAACACAAGTTGTTTTTTTGGCATTTAGTAATAAATTATTAGCAGTAAACCAGTCGGATATGTGTAAAAGAGCACTGTTCACTTCGTCAACATTTGGGTCATGCCTATCCACATTAAATATTAATGAGGTATCATCTGCAAACAGAACTATTTCACACCTATCCTGTAAATAATAAGGTAGATCATTGATATATACCAAGAACAAGAAGGGTCCTAAAATAGATCCCTGTGGAACACCAATGTTAATTGACGCACCGCTAGAACGTTCTCCATTAACAACTACAGTTTGTATCCTATCATGCAGGTATGAGGCTATGAGGTTCTGAGCTTGTCCTTTAATCCCATAGTGACTAAGTTTACGCAATAAAGTACAATGTTCAACGCAGTCAAATGCCTTGGAGAGGTCACAAAATATCCCCAAAGCATTTTTTGAGTTTTCCCATGCCTTATATATATGTGTTAGTAGTGCAACTCCAGCATCTGTGGTTGAGCGTCCCTTTGTGAAACCAAACTGTTTGGTGTGCAGCAAATTATTAGATGCAAAGTGACTAGTCAATTGGTTTAATATTAACTTTTCGAATACCTTACTTAATGTTGGTAAAATCGAGATAGGTCTATAGTTGTTACAGTCTTCTTGATCGCCTTTCTTAAATAGAGGTATAACTTTACTAAGCTTTAATAAATTAGGAAATGTACCATAGTCACAACACTTATTAAATATAAAAGCTAAATTGTTCGCAATATTTTCTATTATATTATTAACTAAATTTACGGACATTCCCCAAAGATCACAAGTATTTTTTAAATTTAGTGTCTTAAAGGCTGTAACAATATCATTAGCAGTTACGTGTCGCAATTCAAATAATGTACTGCACCCCGCAACATGGTCCCTCAAAAAGGTCTCTGCAAGTGCTGAAGACGAATTTAAATTATTAGTAATGCTAGCAGGGACACTACTAAAGAAATCTTCAAATGCAAGCGCAACATCAACATTTTTGTCAATAACCATGCCATTATTAACAAGTTTTATGGTATTACTTGATTTGCTTTTACCCATTTCACCATTAATAATAGACCAAACTGTTTTAACTTTATTATCCGAGTCGCGTATTTTATCTCTGATATACAAACGCTTCGCAGTAAAACAAACAATTTTAAAAGTTTTTGAGTAATTTCTAACATAACTAAGAAAAGATGGGTCTTTATTATATTGCTTCATACCATATAACTCATAAAGAACGATCCTACACCTATGTATGCTAGGTGTCGCCCATTTACTAAATGGTAAATCCTTGGTAATATTTAAAGATTTAACTTTAAATATTTTTTCAAATTCATTATGCACTAAATTAAAAAGATTTTTAAACATTTCACAAGGATTATTATGACAGGATTGATCATTCAGTACGGGCAGGTTTTTATTAATATTATCTCTAAATTTATTAATGCCTTTTTTAGTTATAGGCCTAACATTAATTCTTTTAAATTCAGGTAAACAATCCCATTCAAAAACTACTTTCTGGCCACAGTGATCCGAAGTGAGTGTATTGAGAATATTTTTCTCTAAACAGTTGCAGTCGCAGTATATATTATCAATACAGGTTGCAGAAGTAGGTGTGATTCGTGTGGGTTCATTAAAAAGTTTATACAGATTAAATGACTGAAACAAATTAACAATTTCCTAACCTAACCTAACCTAACCTAACCTATCCTTTTCCACCTTATAGAAATATTTCCTGACGTATAGAAATTTTCCTGGCTTATATAAATTTTCCTAACGTATAGAAATTTTCCTGGCGTATGGAAATTTTCCGGACTTAGAAAAATTTTCCTAACCTAACCTAACCTAACCTATTTCCTTTTCCACCCTATAGAAAATTTTCCTGACGTATAGAAATTTTCCTGGCTTATATAAATTTTCCTGACGTATAGAAATATTCCTGGCGTATGGAAATTTTCCGGACTTAGAAAAATTTTCCTAACCTAACCTAACCTAACCTAACCTAACCTAACCTAACCTAACCTAACCTAACCTAACCTAACCTATCCTTTTCCACCTTATAGAAAATTTTCCTGACGTATAGAAATTTTCCTGGCTTATATAAATTTTCCTGACGTATAGAAATTTTCCTGGCGTATGGAAATTTTCCGGTCTTAGAAAATTTTTCCTAACCTAACCTAACCTAACCTAACCTAACCTAACCTAAACTATCCTTTTCCACCTTATAGAAATTTTTCCTGACGTATAGAAATTTTCCTGGCTTATATAAATTTTCCTGACGTATAGAAATTTTCCTGACGTATAGAAATTTTCCTGGCGTATGGAAATTTTCCGGACTTAGAAAAATTTTCCTGACTTATACGAATTTTCCTCATCTGTATAAATTTTCCCGACGTATAGAATTTTTCCTGGCGTATGGAAATTTTCCGGACTTAGAAAAATTTTCCTGACTTATACGAATTTTCCTGACTTATACGAATTTTCCTCAGATAAAATTCATTTATTTATTCCTACTTTTACCCCTATATCAAATAAATGGATGAACCGATTTTGATAAAACGTTCACTTTCATCTTAATCTTATCTTAATACTATTATAAAGGCGAAAGTTTGTAAGGATTTATGGATGTATGGATGTATGGATGTTTGTTACTCTTTCACGTAAAAACTACTGAACCGATTATAATGAAATTTAGCACACATATAGAGGGTAACTTGGATTAACACATAGGATAGGTTTTATCCCGGAAATCCCACGGGAACGGGAACTATGCGGGTTTTCCTTTGAAAACGCGGGCGAAGCCGCGGAAATCTAGTTTAATATATATGACTTAGATTCGACAACTTTTATTTTTTTCATTCCCACTTTTACCCCTATAGGTAGGTATAAAAAATGGATGAACCGATTTTGATACACTTTATCTAAGAACCAGCGTCGGAAAATATGCTGCCTTACAAAAAACCGCATCTAATTTGGATTACCTGTTAGCGAGCTACGGTCGCGGTGGAACAAACAGATACACACACACAGACACACATAGCGGTCAAACACTTATATCTCATCTTTTTGCGTCGGGGCTTAAAAATATATGTAATACGACATAATTTAAAGGACATTTTATGTATAAAATTTACCTAAAAATAAGCATAATTTTAATTTGCCCCTCCCCCCTACTACCTCAGCTTACCCCCTCACTCCCACCCCCACCACCAGAAATAACTGTAGCGTATAACAGATAACTTACGTTTTATCGTACACTGTATAATAGTGTACCATAGAATGCCTTAGCAAATGTTCGCCGTGAATACTTAAATGGTCATAACTTTTTTATTTATAAACTGATTGACATGAAATAAACACTAAATGTTAAATGAAGATTACCAAAATATATTAGTGAAAACCGCATTTAAATCGGATAAGCCGTTTCTGAGATTAGCGTGTTCAAACATACAGACAAACAGACAAACGGACAAACAGACAAAAAAAATTTTAACGACAGTTTTGGGTTTGGGATCGATTTAGTAATAACCCCTGCTAAATTTTTTTTACATATTTTCATTGTACAGACACCACTTTTCTAGAATTTTATTATATGTATTGATATTGATGATGATGATGATGATGATGATGATGATTAAAGCTATCGGTTACAAATATCACTTTACAAAAATTTATTTAATTGAATAAAGGAAATATCAGATATCGAAACAAATTTTGTGTTCAGCTTTCTCCCTATAAACTTAAATTTTCGTTGTCAAGAATATTGTATTCTTACGCTTCTTTGACACCAAATAAGAACACAATTTGCATTTGAATCCCTAGCTAAGATTTTGTTTTTTCAATTTGCTTTATAAAAGTAACTTTGTAAGTTATATACAGTATTTGGATACTTAATTAAGTTTATAAACATAGTATTGCACAAACAATGACGTACAAATCTTGAAATATTTGGCTTTTGTTACTTGAATTTTATGTATTCTTATCGCGTCTTTCAACTTTACATATCTCTCATAATAATGAGTTTTCCTGTTAAAGGTTTCTACCAATACTGTATAAAACGTGTGTGTAATAATTTTTGTTTTATTTCAACTTTTTATAATAGGCTTCTTTAAATTGTATTTTTATAGTTAAAGTTTACTCTACTAATTTATTATATTTTTCCTAAGAATTATTCTATTCGTTGAGATTAGCCCTTTGTCTGCTTAACTTGCGTATAATTGCGGATTACGACGAATGCCAAATAAAGAGCCAATTGTAGGCAGATCAATTTAGTGCAATTATACAAAACAATAACCTTAATAAGCCAGTCAAATATGTATTTCAATTAAACACACAAGTTTGTAAAAAACTTCTTTTCGTTTGTTTTACCTCCAAGCCTCTAGGGACGTTACAAAAACTTGTTCAATAAATCTCATGTAATGGATACGATATATGTTTTGTTACGAAGGTCCGTTACAAGGAACTTGAGTCAATCAATTTGTACTATTGATTTTGTGGTACTTTGATATTCAAATGAATATGAAAGCTGAAGACTTTCTCACGTCCTTGTTAACTTCTATAGAATTATAGAATGCACAATGTTTCTTTGTCCCGAGATCCATCAATGAATCTATACTAATATTATAAAGCTGAAGAGTTTGTTTGAACGCCCTAATCTCACAAACTACTGGTCCCATTTGAAAAATTATTCGGTGTTAGATAGCCCATTTATCGAGAAAGGCTATATATCATCACGCAACAGGAGTAGTTAATTATAACTCTTGTGTAGACTTTACGTAATTAAGGAATAAACAAAGAAATATCGAAAAGGCATGATACTCTTTATTGTCTTTCTGATAAAATTAACAATTTACATGCCATTTACCCTAATTTTTATAGAACTGCAAACACCCAGAACACGTACAAAGCTCCGTACATACCTACATATTATATTATATCGGTATAACCTTTGACCTCGAAATTTATTCTACCCGAAAGAGTGTTATTGCTACAATCCATCATCTGCCGTCATCACCAGGCCTCCCCCTCCCCCGGGGACCACAGATCTGTTAGACGATTATACTTTTTATTATATTATCTGTGCATTTATACTCATTGACAGATTAAGTTCGTTTCAGAACGATTCTTTTTATGAGTTACAAAAAGAACACGCAATGTTTAGCATAATATGTCAGTTTATTGAATCAATTTATGGATATTGATGATGTATGGAATGGAAATTTGCGGAAAATGAATGTAATATTTTATGTTGATATTCTTTTTTTCATGTTTTAAGATAGAATCTTAATTATATAGCTTATTTAACAATTTTTTTGGAATTTCGGATTGAACCCAGTATTGCTCGATTTTACAGTTATGTGGACCATTACCATGTGGTAACCACCATACCAAACAGTTTTACAGTAAATTTTCTCAAACATATATTACTTTGTACCATGATAATAACATAGAAACAAACATATTTCTAATTACACAGCTCACCGTATTTAAATATAAACAGTAAAGATCGCTATCAAGCAAACATAAAATAGAATAAATATAGTCAGTATATAAATAGAAAATCTTATCTTATATTGAAGGCCTATCGTTATTTGTATCTCAGAATAGAGAACTGAATTCTCGGCTTTACCCGTTACAAATGTATGCGCCGCATGTCGTAATATAAACATTACATTACATGCCGTGGATTTGTTTCTAAATAGGCCATGTTACAATGTAACAGTGTAACAACCTACGATTTGTATGTTTATTGAAGTGAAACTTCTTTAGGCGCGTTGAAATGAAATTTCAAGGTCACGTCATGGCAAAATCGTCACGTCATGGAGTAATTTTGGAGCGACGATTTTAGTATCCTTGGATCTTGCCAAAGAAGTTTCACTTTTGAAAAGTATGCTCGGCACACGTCATGCTCTTTTTAAAAATGTACTGTGGCAGATTAAAATAAATTGTAGAGTCGAAAGCTAAATATTTAAAATGTCAAAAAATACTCAGAAAAAATGACGAGTCGTGAAATTGAAATTTTATTTTCAGATGCTAACAACCTTTTACTATCAGACAACTTTTTTTCACAATTTTTTATTGTAAAATAAATATAGAGTAACGAATTTGACACCATACAAACTGACGAGGTCGTCGCCCAGGCGGGTCGCGGGGACTAATCGCCCTTAGCCCTCCCTTGATAAATTATATTGTAATATCATCCCACTTCACACTTTGAAATTAATATGTTTTTAATGCGCAATCATCAAAGTAAAATATTGGTAGAACAAAATGTTTAGATATGTGTTTTTGGCACGTTTTTTGTGTTTATATATGTAGAGATCTTCCTTGTTTACTTTGACGGTGTAATATTCAATATTGTTCCCGTAAAAGCCTTTGCAAATTATTATTTTTGGACTACAAGATACAAAGAAGAGAGTAGGCTCATAATTTTGCAATAATCGTAGTTATACTCAGATATAAGATTAAATTAGATTTGATATTTTTAAAGACCAAAAGTTGTTTGAACGCTAGTACCTACGTTGATTAAAACGCTAGTTCTGCATTGGTATTTCAATTTGTTGTTATGTATAATTTTCTTCTTTATATACCGTCTATACATATATACGGACTCTCAAAATAGTGTTAAATCATTGCATTGTATAGAGTCTACTTTTTAAATCGTTGAATTCTACAGTGTAGACTGCTGATAATTAAAAATACTAATAAATATTTGATGTTTTAAATGAAACGCATTTGAGGTTGGGAATATTTGATTGTAAAACCAGTCAATTACCATTACACTGTATTACTTTTATAAAAGCTTACTTGCAAGTGGTAAAAGTAACCGGCACTTGCTTTAAAATATTACAATATACGCGGCCACGCATCGCAATTGAATGAATAAAATGCACACAGGAAGTCCTTTATTACATCAGATATATAACCACTGAAATATCGCTCTTTATGATGGAGTAGGGTTGCCAGCATTAGGTTTAATTAAAATTTCTAACAAAAGCAAAAATTTAGCATACCAAATTTGTACTTAAGTCAACGCTGTTATACATAGTATTTTTTGGTGTGTGTTAACTGTGCTTATAGAAATAAAAAGTTTTTATTAAAATGCTCATTTAGGTAAATGAAAAACAACAACTTAGTTCGCTAGAGCAAAGTTAAAACAACAGCCTTTCATTTTAATTACGTTTTTACGTGATAACGTTTCATTAAACAACCTTAAAAAAACATTTTCTCTGTGAACTGTTTTATGTCCTATCTTTCTTCTTTATCTTAAAAAATGTGACATATTCTTTCAGTTGTCTAGATGACTCCTTTCGCCTAAATATTATACGACTAGCGGTCCGCCCCGGCTTCGTCCGCGGTACATATTTCGCAATAAAAGGAAGCCTATGCTCTTTCTCAGGGTCTAAAGATTATATCTGTGCCAAATTTCATCAAAATCGGTCCAGTAGTTTATGCGTGAAAACCATACATACATACATACAAACCTTTCCTCTTTATAATATTAGTATAGACGTGGTATAGACAATTGAGGCTCTCTGTCATCTCCATATTGTTTATTACTTTCACGGTCATTTGCGGTCAGGACGAACTATATCTGACAAGTGACAACCCTTTCACAAAATGACACGCATGCAAGGCATGCGTATTGGATACCGTCCAAATCCAGTATGAATGCACTTTTTCACCCCCCCTGCCCGGGAGTTGGCACTAAACTCGACCTCGGCTTGTTGAATTAATGCTCATATGCTTTTACAGTAACTCGAGTGCTAATCATAATTGATACTTTAAACGTTTTGATCTCACGAGTTATGAACAAAGGAGTGTTGGAATAAGAACAAAAATAACTCAGGGAAGACCTAGATTCATTTTGTAATCGAGCATATACTTTGTTTTAAATCATAGGTATAATGTATTTGTATAAAACGAGGATAAGTACGTATTTTAATGTAACATTCCAGGCATTTTTCTATTAAATTTTGAACAATTATTAGGTATTTAATGAAAGAACTTTTTTTGAAACCAAACCGAAAAGTAAAATAGAACCTAGTCAATCAATCAAAGTAGTTCTCGAAAATTATTTTGTAAATATGACAAATATCCATCTACCCAATAGGGCCGAAATATGGTCGAATCAATTTCCCAATGAACTATTCAACCACACAATAGATATTCAAAACTGATTCACCTGTATCATCATTATCATATTTTGGCTTTCTACAAAGCAGACATGAACCATATTTTCCAATAAAACATAATAATTAACTACGATCCATTCATAATATAGGCTCTTAGAAGAGCAGTGTTTATTTTAATTTTACGTGAAACTCAATTACTTTTGGTTTTGAACAAATTTGTGTTTCTTTCCGTTTTGTATCTAATTAAAATTTAAGCGAGGCTATTTCACTTAGTAAGGTTCCTATTATAAATAAAGATATTTATTATTTACAGTACCTAGCTTGTTAATCCGCTTCGCAACGAAATTATGTATAAGTATCCTTTGGTTTTCATTTATTATATTAACTAATAACTTTTATTTTCATACTTACTTTTTCATTTGAAAAGACAAACATCTACCGATGTGCACTATAACTTAACACGTTATGATATAAAATTAATGATATCCAACAGGAACATAATATATTAAGATATTACCTACATAAGTGAGTACATAACAACTAAAAGGTTGGATGAGATCTGTAATGAATTTAAATTTATTCATAATTAATGAATCAATTAATGTTAATTAAGATCAACTTAATATTTTGCACCTCGGTAGAGTTAACTTTACTTAAAAAGGTATTTTTTATGAGGTTATTGAAAAAGTGGACCTTACAAGTAAGAACGTGTACCTACTTAATTATTAATTTTCAGCAGCAAGTGATGAAGCAACCTAAACGGTTTTGTGAAGAAAAAAAACTAAATTCATACATATTGTGATTCTTCGTTTTATTTATAACTAGCGGCTTCGCCCGTGGTACATATTTCCCAATAAAAGGTAGCCTATGTTCTTTCTCAGGGTCTAAAGATTGTCTGTGCCAAATTTCATCAAAATCGGCGGGAAAGCGTAACAGACAGACAGAAAGATAGACAGAGTTACTTACGCATTTATAATATTATAGTAGGGATGTCATGTATAGAAATTTTCAGTTCGTTTAAAGTTCGTTTTCTTCAGATTTATCAGTAGGTACCTACTACCTACACATAATTTCATTATATTTATATCATAAGATTTAAATTTAATGTAAATACCCCGAAAACAACAATCATAAATAAAAGCTAATGTTGATATATTTTTGAAATAATTCGTTTACCATTAATCTTATTTACTGTTATCTACGTCCAAACTAGACGAAAAACACAACAATAGCCATTTTTCACAAAACTTGTAGAAACCAGTTCGTCTTATCCAATAAAATATATACAAAAACGTCAGTCATCTCTCCTAGGACTATATTTCGTGTGGGAGTATATCCCTACCACTTTCGTTTAGTAAATAATCCAGGCAATACCTATGTATAAACAATGCTGCGTCAGCCAAAACTGTCAGACATAGTGAAGAGTGATAAACCGTTGTTTAATTATATTATAATTTTCTCTATAATAATAATTATCGCAAGTAGCTTATCATCTTATGGTTGTACATTTTTCAATGATCATTTTTATGATCATAAGAAAGCACAGGCCCACATTGCTGAAGACAAGATCTCTCGGTTGTAACACATACATTTTTGAAGGAGACGATTGAATGCAAACAATAGAGCCCTTCAATAAAGTGACAAAGTGGTGATATTTATAATATAGCCATAACTTCAAATGCAACATATCCAGATATTTTATTATCTACACATCCAACCTACAAATTATAGTATATTTACATGATTACTTACAACAGCTTCGCAGTTTCTTTGATCAGTAGCTGGTGATACTCATCGATCAGATAAAAATAATTTAAGTTCCGTGACCGAATTACATGGACCACGGTTGGGTTTGAAATTTA
This sequence comes from Colias philodice, assembly GCF_061535455.1. Lineage (NCBI taxonomy): Eukaryota > Metazoa > Arthropoda > Insecta > Lepidoptera > Pieridae > Colias > Colias philodice. Next base: position 805,580 of record NC_143111.1, on the reverse strand, counting down.
ATTCCGGTTTGGTGCCGCCAACAATGACTATTTTTTGCGATTAAATCAACTTCTGATTGAATTTGCTAATTGAATTGAGCCGTGTGTATGACAATGATTCGTTTTTATTATGATATGCATAAAGATAGGATTCTCGGAGGCTACGTGACTGAACTTCCAAAATATTAATTGCATTACGTTTTTTTTTCATCTCTACTCAGAATACACTACTCTCTATAACGAATACTTTTTTTATTTTTTATTGTTGCGTTTCTATCAGTATGTTCATTGAGATATTAAAAACTTAATAGGGTAGATAGTTAGTGTGTGAAAAATACATTGTAAAATAATAATAATTAATCTTAATGTACTGTAGGTATAACATAGTATGTAATAAGAAATTACTAACAAGTGGACCTATTTTGTTCTGTTAATAAATGAATTTGAATTTGAAACAAAATATCCTAATTTGCCCTTTCTCCATCTCCCTGAAAATCTACATATTTTTTCAAGTGGAAACTTATTTGATTTAGAAAAGAAGTTCTCAAATACATTCCATACGTTATAAAAAGGTCATTAACTATATTAGAGATATTATTTTATAGCAAATTTATTGCTCAATAAAAATTTTTCAATTTAATAACCATTTACCAGATGAAATCTTCAGATCAGTATTTAAAGCCAAGGCAACACGGAACACGTTGCCCCTAGCGCTTAACTAGAGCGGTGATAAAATTTTATTGGCTTATGATAGATCTATTTCTATTTACTTGTGTTTGATTTTACGCGAATATTATAGTCTATAATATAGACCAACTGCTTCCACGTTAATGAGTTTTTCCTTTTAATCCTAATGTTCGTATTCCTTATGATTAACACAATAAAAAGAAGTCTAAGGAATAAACTTATTACATCGGCTATCTGTCAGTGCACGTCCTATCAAAATCGGTCCAGCCATTCCGTGTATATACACCGTGTACATACCTGTGACAGACACTCCAATTGTATTATTGGTATCGGTTTATAAATTAAAAGATTTTTGACTTATAATGAAGGACTTTTTATTTCTGTTTGTTGCAGAGATGTGTCACACAACAACATCAGCTCGCTGCCGCCAGACGCGCTGCTCCTCGCCACTGGGCTTCGTGACTTGTAAGTTATTTAGATCGCAAGTTTACCTAAACATTAATGAGGGAAACTAGAAATGCAATTTGCATTGATTCGAAGATTTGCACTACTACAACTCTATATCTCTATAAGTAAAAATAGAGAAAAAACATAGCTCTCTAAGAAAAATATATGACTGCTTTATCTAGATTCTAGCCTTTCCCATTTTTCCACAATAAAAATGTTACATTCAAGTAAATTGAGGCTCAAATAAATTCGCACAAATAAAATGCGAATAGGTATATCACTATCTTTAGGACATCGTGAAGACATTATATAATACATATCTTGCACAGCTCATAGCAATTCAAACTTATGTCCCTTGTTTCAACACCTATAAGTGGAAAGGTAATAATTTTGATGCAGAACTGCGATGGCCCGTATGCAGGTTTGGCGACACATTGCCTTACTTAAAACTGGTTTGATGCATTCAAGCACACATAATATAATACTATAGATTCAGGTATTGCACTGACGACTTTATACGTCTTTACAAGTCACAAATATTTGCTTTAAAATGCGCAAAATGACAATGAAACATTGAGTTTGTTGCGTAAGAGACGCATTATGAAATTCCGTATTTAATTCTAGGTGTTAAGTGATCCTTGTATTACGAGTAGTATTGCATTTTTAATTGTCTTCGTCTTGAATTTAAATGGATTGTACAATCTTTCATTGGTATTAGTATTTACATATTTAGCTGGTACACAGCAGCGTAGAATTGGGGGATCTGGGTCTGGAGTCTGGACACTGGGTCGATTCCTGAAGAAATAAAATAAATAAATCACATCATAAATCCAAATTAAATAATTACGTACTTATAAGTGCTTAATGCTTGCATTTATTAGCTGTAATTTACTTAAAATTAATTGAGATTATCGGGTCACCACATGAAGAACTTGCTTGCACCTCAGCAAGCAAGTTGCAAGCACCTGTTTGTGTAAGAAAATGTTTATATTCTTTCACTTTATTAATTATTATGATAAATTATCAATTTTGCGATGTTTAAAAATCAAACGTGTAAGTTTTAATTTATACGCATTGCGATCGTTTTAAGAACTCGAAGTAATTATAATTTATATTTACACCTACATTCAGGCACAAAGTTATATAAAATTAATATCGATGGTTACAAACTTCGTAATTAAATAATTTAAAACCCTTTATACATAAAGTATCCGCTAGTGGTTTGGAAGTAAACTACAAAATACGCGGTAATTTATTTCCAATGTTTATTATTATTATGCCAAGTCGTGTCCTGAATACCGTAGCTAATCCTGTGACGTCATCGGTATGGGGCAACGCTAGAGAGTTGGTCTGAAAATGTATTCTAGACTTTTCTGTGATAAATTGTTGTTTTTTATAGGTAGAAGAAAAAACAAGGTTTGAAACTACAGACATAAAGTCCAGAAAAACTTATTACACATCCTTACCGAATAAAGTCAGATAATAAGCTAGTTAACAAATTAACATTGTTCTTGAAAAGTACATAATTGGAAGCATATGAGAATTAGAATAAAACAAACAGGTCACTGATAAGGCTGCCTAATATCTAACTATAGTGTTTTTTTTTTTTGTAAAATTGTAACAAAATTTCATCTTTTGCATTCAATTTTATAAATTAAATCAATTACAAAACTAAATTACTTTTTGATTACCATTACCTACAATGACAATACAATCTATACTGTATACTTACGATATACTATTCTGTGGATATGCTAAAACATATTTTCATGTACCGATCTTTGTTTGTCCAAGATAAACGACCCTTCAGATTTATCGTTATTAAGAGAGAACCATAAAAATAGGCTGTAAAAGCAGTTTGCTATTGAAAGCATCTCAGCAGGTTTTGTAGATTAGTGTACTTAGGCATTATATAAGAGCATAAATCTTTTATATTACTAAGAAATCGTAAATAATTGTATGGAATGTCGCATATAAAGGAGAGATATAACTTGGTTATATATCTATTATAAATTAAAGATGTAGGTAGAGATGATTTAAACTAAATTATTTGGTATGTATGTTTATTACCCATACTTGCTTTTATATATTTTCAAGTGATTCAACAATATTTAGAGCTAGTCCTGTAACTGCAGCACGTATTATTGTGATTATTGAAATATAAACAAAATATTATGTGATACATTGAGCGTTGAATGCCTATTGCCTGTAAACTATCAATTTAAATATTTATTAACAGTTCAACACAAAACGCCTTTTTCAACAACAATTATGTAACAGGAACTTATCAGCCAACCGTTTGGAGCGCGTAGCTGCGGGCGCACTAGACGGCGCGGCGTTGGCCAGGCTGTGGCTCGACCGCTGCATGCTGGCCCAGCTTCCCGCCGCGCATCTACCACGGCTGCATTATTTGTGAGTTCATTTAGTAGTAGCTGAGCTATGCATACTTCGGTCATTTAATTTAGTACTTGTAGTTTTACATCTTTCGTTCAAAGTATACCTTACTTATAAGGAATTAACAAAAATAATTTCATAGTCCTTACAGAATGTTATGCGCAAAATTTCTAATGCGAAGTTATAGCATCTTTTCATTACAACACTTTTATAAAACAGAAGACCTATTCTTAACAGGAAGATAAGAATTCTTTAGATAAACAAAATAGAACGCGTAAAACATCTAAAGGATATATGAAATTCGACATGTAATAACATACACTAGGGAAGGCCTATAATAAAGACGTTTCTTTGATCCTCAACACTATCCAATATCATTGAAATTAGGTTCAGTGAATGTTTTGTCGGAATCATGCTAAGGGATTTCAGCTACCTTTTTTATTACCTATATCTTGTACGTTTTATTATACAGAGTAACCCGCGATTTCATGTACTACTATAAACTTGAAAGTAAATCGATTTTTTTTATTTAGTGCAAGTAAGTATCTGTCTCAAATCAAGCTATCAAATCCTGCAAACATGAAAATTCAGAACTTTTTCAGTTTTCTGTAGACTGTATGAAATATGAATTACTCTGCGTACCGTGTTAATTTTATTATTTAATCAAGTTGTCACAGTTTTATATTCAAGAAAAAATCATCTCTTTGTGTCTCAGTTCATAAACAACACATTAGTTAGGAAATCATTCACACACAGTTTTTTTACATCCTTGAGAATTGAGATACTTAAAACTAATAAACCGAATATCGATAGCGTTCAAATGACAGACATAAAATATATTTCAAAGGTGAATGAACCAAAATAAAATTAGAATCGAACAGTTTCAGTCCGTAATAAAATAAACAAAAAATGATATGAACCACGTGTGGCGCCGGCTATTTCCAAGCGTTTATTATTAACAACCGCATAAATTACTCTTTCGAAACTTATGAACCGCATATTTCAAAGTTGTATAAAAATAAACATTTGGAAAATAAATATCATTCTTTCTAATAAATGTTTTTATCTCGTTGTGTGATAATATGAGGTGAGAAGCTTGTGATAAAAAAAATTGATGGTTTTCAGAAATTTTAGTAAACAATACGCTACCGAATTCTGCGTGTTCATTTAAAAAATGCTCTTATCTCTATTTCGAAACATTATGCTCTATAATGCTACCAATATAAAACTTTTTACTTCAAATAAATTAATTGAACAAATCGATCTTCTTATTAATTTTGTTAACAAAACATAAATAGAAAAAGTTTCGCTAAAACTCATGTAATAAGAAAATGCAGCGTTTCGTAAACAAATCAATCTTATATCTTAGAAACAAAGGCTGAATGGATCTGGCAATAAATAAAAATCTATTTAGTCTGTGCAACCGATACTGAATCTGTATTCTGGATAATCTGTGGATCGTCGAGACGTCGGGTCGTGTAAAAAATCCCAATCCCGGGGGTCGTTAACATTACCTATACGATAACACACGGCACCATATTGGATGGACGATAGTTTAATGAAATATCTTCTTTCGCTGCTAGTTTTTCAAATCTCTTTATAAAAGAGCCTTTAATATTGGTTTTTTCTTACCTTTTCGGGTAAATAAGCTATCGATATTTGTTCCATCTCTATTCAAGTGAAAACATTTTTCTATTTTTCTTTGTTATCCATAGTTTTATGACAATTGAAAGGTTTCTTTAAAAGTGCTAAAAGCTCTTTAAATTTCAGTTATTACTTACAATAGATCCTACTTTCATTTGTGTAATACGTTTGTAAAAATCATATAATTTATAATATAGATGGCTATTTTTATTTAATAAAACGTTTCAACCAGATAATTTCTACTTTGTTTATTTTTTATGATAGCGCGAAAATTTTAAATTGTTTACAAAAATAATGACATAAATACGTCACGTCACGATTATAACAAGTCAAAAGTATCTAGAAATATCGATAAATCAACGGTCCAATCTATTCTTTATCTATATCTATCTATCTATACATATAATAAAATCGTAGGAAAGTCAAAACTGTACATTGAATATTTTTTTAAAAGAATACTTGATCCATGATCTATAATCGATATAGAAGCCAAAAATATAGTTTTTAGAATTTTTGTCTGTTTGTCGGTTTGTCTGTTTGTCTGTTTGTCTGTATGTATTTCCGGGCTAATCTCAGAAAGTACTGCATAGATTTACTTCAAATTTTGCATGAATATTCCTAAGAGGTCGGGTGAGGATAGTTTAAACATATTATCATGATATCACCTTCGCGGGAGGAGCTGTGAACCTTTATTTTTCTTACATATTCCGTGTACTACGACAGCGTACAATCTAAAGACTCATGTTTAAATGTTGGTTTCGAGTAAGCCATGCTATTATATAGCTTTACAAAATAAAAACTATGTCATTTACGTAATTTGGGCAGAGAAACAGTTTAATGAATTTAGTAGTATAAAGACAAATTTGAAACAGCGCCATCTATGAGATTTCGTAAAAATCAAATCAATTTACATGTTATCACTACTGAACAACTGTTGAAAATTAATAATTTAAATATAATCATGTTATTTATTTAACTCTTTAACCCATATCTTCCCTTCCCTATAAGGTGCGCTTATATTTCGTGTGAATATACTACATTTTTAAAAGTGAGGGTAGATGTTTATTATTTTAAGTCAAACTAGACACCATTACAATTAATCTAATATTGATTGTGTTCATTGGTTACATTTTTAATCTTCGTGTTTTATAAATTTATAAAGAATAGAAAAAATTCGATCACGAGGCGGGACTCGAACCCACATAATTTCGTGATCGAATGTTTCTATTCTTTATAAATTTATTATTTATAAATTTATATTTATAAAGCATTTGAATAAATAAAATTAAAATAAATGTCATAAAACCAAAAATATCAAATTCAATCTTCGTGTTTTGTGAATTTTCACCATGCGTTCCCACAAAAGGTAAGTTGTTACTTTTATAGGTATTTATTTTTATAATGATAGCAATTCATGTTTTTATTGGTTTTATAATGGTTTTATATTACACTTTTAGAATGAAATAATAAAATGATGAATTCTTTTTGACTTTTACAAGATTTTGAGGTGCGTTGGGAACAGTAGTTTGTTGATAAAATTTTATATGTAATTAGCTTTTTTTATTGATTTACAATTATTAACGTTTGATTTTTTATTTACAGATTCAATGTTCATAAAATTATATCGCCTTTGGAAGACTATTTCTGCTGACAATTTTACAACAACACTTGATGATTTGATGATGAAGATAGTGGCAGCAAGGATTAAGTGGAAATTAGTAATCATCCGCTTCGTCAATTTTTGACTGAAGTTAATGTCCAACGTATGGTTCAATCATTGGAAGTATCTCGGGTAATTTTGGAGGATATTTTTAGGAAGGAGAGAAGGGGCAGCCAACCACATATCAAACTACTACGTTTTATTACCGAAAAAAATGTTATTGCCAAATGAAACATAAATTTTGCACTCACAACTGTACAAGTTATGATTTTTATTCTGACTTTGCTGTTATCTGATTATAATATTTATCGTTATGGCTATCGAGGTACCGACCGTACTGGGATGAGAGTACATGATATTATACCTACTCATCATCCAGGATTGCTTAGAGCATTTTCACACTGAAAAAGATGTTTTCTTTGAATCGTAGTTGCTTCATTTATTTATTTTTAATCATTTTACATAATATGTTTTATATTTGCCCATTTTCATTATATTTTATAAATAAAATGGAACCAACATAACTTTGTTACGTAGGTATCATTTCTCTCCCCCCAACGGTCCAGGCCTTGTCGCGGCGGAGGGGCTCAGTAGCTCAGAGTTATGGCCCTCTGAGTGAAGCGAAATTGGACCAGCGAGGGGCTGAACGGCTGGTTTAGAGTCGGGGAGATTCGACCGGCCCGACGGCCAGGGCTAGGTGTGGCCCAGCGGCCGCTGGCTGTGTGCGGCGTGGGATGGCGGCCAGAGGTCGTGGCTTGGCGGACCCCGTGTCCACTAGGCAAAGGTGGCGCTGAACGGCAGTTGGGGTTGGAAAGCCTCGACTGACCCGACGGCAGAGGTCCTGTTTGTGGGCCAGAGAGGAGCCGGCTTTTATGCGGCGGTGGATGGCGGCCAGAGGTCGCGGCGCGGCGGGCTCGCTGGTTTAGCAAGCCACGTCGTGCAGCGGAGGGCGGGATCCCGACGCGTCATTGTGATGACGCGCGGAGACTCCTGCAGAGAGGTGTGGGGCGGCGGCCGCTGTAAAACGGCCGTCTGCCAACTCGTAATCCGGTCCGTGGGGCTGGACCGAGGGCCGCCACCTCTGGTGAGGTGGGGGCTGCGAGGTAATCTCTATAAAAGTGCGCCGGAGGGTCCCCCGACGTGTATTTCACACATCGGAGGACCTTCCGGCGTGCACCCTCCGGCCGGACGGTGATGGGGTCGGGGGTTCGGGGGAACGCGGATGATGGAGCGGGGAAAGATCCATTGTCTGCGCGTTGGTGGCGTAAGCCTTCGTTCCAGCAGCCACCAGCGAGGGGGGTTCTAGTGGTGGGCCTGGAAACGGGCATCTGCTGGGCGGGACACGCGGTAGAGTCGTAACCGTTCCCGCAGTTCCGTCCAAAGCAGCGCGATGGAACAGAGTGGGGTTTTAGTCGGTAGAAATCCGACATAACCACGGCTCCATCCCCGGGAGCCGGGGGTATCTAAGAAGATTTCCCCACTATAAAAAAAAAAAAAAAAGGTATCATTTCTCTATTAATAATCCGTAGGCATATTTTCCGAGCACCCCATTTAAGGTGCGGTCCTGAAATTATAAAAAGTTAATGTATACTTTTGCCTAATATAAGCTCAAGATCATTTTTAGATAAAAATAACAAAAAGAACTTATTTATTAAAATTTAGTAGATAAAAGAAATTATGTTACGATTTTATAAGAAAACACAGTATATTTATTAGGCGGCGATAAAATTGAATAGTTGTTGTTAGTTATTCTTTAAATTCACTGATTGTAATGAGCATTTCCGCATGCAAGTTGTATCGTAGTTTAGATATATCATAGTTTTGACACATTACAGTTCCAACAAAACCCTCAAATTTTTGAGCAGAGTTGAGCAAGATAATTTAAAAAATGTGCTGTGTTAAGTATTATAGAAAAGGTTAGTTCGTTGATAATTATCATTTCTTCATCATTGACATGGGTGTTGTTAAATGTTAGTAAAAATAAACTTTGACTGTTAATACTTTTGTTCAGTATTTACCTGTATGATTTTTGCTTGGTAATTAATATGTATATTTTCATGTCGTATAGCTAATTATAAACATAAGTGTGATGTGAAACTAGCTGGATTTATTTTTACACACTCACAGCCATATATTTTATATTAAAATAGTGTAAATCATAATATTTTTTCACAATTAAAAATATTTCCTTTTTTCTGATGGTGTTGGCATCGAATTAAACCGCGCTGTCGTTTCGTTCACTAAAAGTGATGTTATGAGGACCGAATATGTAGCCGCCTCAACTTACGGAAACGAGAGTAACCTGCGTTGTCTGTTAGTTATTGTATAGTCGAATTTAACGTTACATAGAAATTGGAATCTAAATATATTATGTATACTTAGGTATATTAAATCTGTACATGAAATATATTTCCTAAATAACTATCACGGGGTGATTAGGGATCGACACTGATGCCAAAGAAGCAAACAGTAAAATTTTTGTCCGTATAACCGGTATAGAAACAAAAACTACTCGACGGATTTAAACGAAACTTGGTACAATTATTTTTCATATTCCTGAGCAGAGCAGTAACTCCATTTTTAAGCTTTCGTCGCGTGTGCAACCTTAATGGTTAAAGTTACACAGAAATCATGTATTCAGAAAGAAATGTTCTCCTTATTATATAAAAAATATCTCCCGACATCATAAATGTCTATCTTTTATGGTTGACTCACAATAACACGTGTAACTTCCGATAGCTTAGGAGTTCGAAGCTTTCTGATTATATTTGTCTATAACACTCTCAGTCCGTTTTAACTCAATTTTTATTTTCATGCATCAGTGCCACCTAAAAAATCTTTATCTCGAAATTCGAGCAAAGCTAAGAAAATGAGAAATAAGAGTTCTCAAGAATCGTTAGAGGTATACTCTAGGCCGAAAACAACACGTGTTATGCCGAGAACCTGAAACCGCTTCACAACGAGAATTGCGGCTCACAGCTGACCGCGAACGGCATGTACTATCCCGTGAGACCGAAACCTTCACTGAGAGGGTATAACGTCTCACAGCTGATCACGGCCGTCACATTTTATCTCGAGAATCTGAAACTTTTACTCAATATGAAGACCGTTTGACAAATGATAGGGTGCACCATAATATTATTCGATCTCTTGAAGATGAACATGAGCATAAGCAATGACTAGAGTAGGGACGCGAATATTACAATTAATTGAGACAAAAACGATTATTAAGTTTGTTTAATGAAAGATTAAGAATTGAAACTATTCGGTCTCTGGAAACGGACGAATAGCGAGAGGCCCCTCTTACTGCAGACAGATTTCGCATAGTCTTAATGACTTAGAGGTAAACATAGAAGATCAATCTACGAATTCGGTGGTGGGGTCCGACAAATATAAAAGTGGGTTTTCTTATAACCTCACAATTGATTACAGATCATCTTCTGTATAGGCGATATTAACGTAGTATGTTATTTTTGTAATGCTTTAAAGTGGAGTAAGGAGTCGGCTTTCGTTTGAAGATACACCGGAACCTTTGAAATCACTACTTTTAGAGGAACATGACGTGCAATCTAAACAGTTCTTAGACAATATTCGCTCTTATAGTAGTGCGTTTCAAATGATCCTTTGGTGCTCAACAATTATCAGAAGGTCCTTTCATGCTTACTTTTAAGATACAAGGTCAAGTTTACCATTTGATAGGATCCCTTTTGCCTGAAGGCCAACCTAAGTTTCTTTAAATATATTTTGTATTCGACTACAACGAATAGTCGAATACAAGAATTATCAATATTTCTCGAATTTAAAACTGAACTCATTTCACAATTTTAGAACATGTTTCATCAGGTTAATTCGTATGTATGCAGTTTTAAATCGACATTAGAAGCTTTTCCTCAAGATGGTGATATTAATATAAGATTGTTATAAATGTCTATCGGCACTCAGGAACTCCCTGGGCGTGTATAACGCCCAGGCCACAGTATTACAATTTTTCCTACAGCAGGGCGACGAATGTATTTTCGCATAGCAAAGGAGGGGAACTCGCGGGGGGTCAAGTGACGCGGGCCACGTACCATTAACATGCTTAGTTTGTGGTACCGAGCGCGAAAGAAAGTCATCGTGTTTTTGTTTTGTTACTATGTAAACTAACGTAATTTAATACTTAGGTACATATTCTATAACGGTGCACTCAAACTGTTAATCTACATTTAATTTAGATTATTATTTGAAATACTAAGTAATGTAGAATTTAAATCACATTCCTTCATGTTTTCCTCAGATTTTCAATTTTCTCCGATTTTAAGATTTTCAGAGTGTTCAATTTTAATGTAGTTAAATTTTATAAGAGACAATTAAGAACATTCAAAAATAAAGTGTCACGTATTTTTTTAAACGACGAATGACCTAAAACGACGTAATCGCGGACGAAGTCGCGGGCAACAGCTAGTTAATTATATAGACGTACGAAAACCAATAAATAGGAAAGTAAGTAAACAAAGTATTAAATCTCCGAAACCGAAGTGATTGCAAATATTTGATTTGTTCCTCGCAAATTCAATATAATATAACAACAACTTCGTAACTTTTTGTTTCTTTGTTAATATAATCAAGGTTGATGTTTAATATTAGATGTAGGTACTTAAATAGATATTTTGGATGTATGGATGGTGTATAGTATGGATGGAGATTTACGACAATCATACTGTAAAGGAAAACCGCTATTCCAATAAGCATGAAACTTAGCACGGACCCAGGTATACTATTATGTGGATAAAATAGGGAAAACATATGATTATAAGTTATATTTTATGTCTTGGTATCACGACACGGGCTGCACTGCAAAATGTTACATCATCTTCATCAATTTTTATAGGACCTCAAGTTTCCTTTTGCGATTTTTTGCACGCTACAAACTGTAATAATGTCAAGAAATAGCTGGTAGATGCTACATCCCACATACAACTATGTTCTATGACTTAACATATTTTTGTCCATAAACCTTTTTCGTGTAAGTGATAGGTAAGAAAATAATATATATATTTTTTTATTTCCAAGTTATAAATTATATAAATGTACAAACATCACTAAATTTTATTTATTTACACGACACGTAATATATTAACTAGGGATAAGTGATAACGCTACTTACTAACATTCTTGATCAATTACACATTGACTAGAAGACGTCGATAAATGGGATAATCCTATATAATGCCACAATTAATTCAGAGCCTGCTCCGATAGATTAGGACTCCGATTTCCGTGACAAGGGTAGCGGTCACAAGGCAGCTGGAGGCGAATCTTATCTCATGAAAAGACGGCAGCCATCTTGAAAATGTTTTATTACGTGTCAATTATATCACACATGCACCACACATATGATATTGAGCTAGAATTTAAAAACAAAGAAATATATTTTATTTAAAGCATGTGTTTTCTGATGACTCTGGTTTTTGTAGATTGAATTTGCTTGTCTATTTCTTTAAAGCCAAATTAAATCACAAGTAGGTACACACTCCTACTGAAACTTTCATTAGGTAAATCCTGGTAAATCTTACATCTTTTTCTATTTGAAATGTACTTTCGGGATAGTACTATTAAAACTAAATAATTATTGGACCCTTACCTTTGGCTTCGGAGAATTTAACTCTACGATTGACCTCCTTATAATGATGTGATTAAATATCGCAAAATATATACATATGTATAGATATCAATATCGAATCGAAAATTGCGTTTCTTAAGTCGCTTGAAAATTGAAATATATACCTAGAAGCAATAACCAATATCTATTGATGTATTTAAATATGAAGAGATAATTTTTCGTGTTAAATAAACGTAAATGTAAACGGATACATTACTTATCAAATAGATTCATCATTATTTAGTAATCAAGGTGAATTGTGCGAAATGTATAAGGTCATGAGGAAAGAGGTTCCGAAGGCTGCATTTTTTATTAGTGGGAAAAACATATTAAATACCCAAAACGTACACAAGTGATGTATTCAAGAAGAATTTTGGCTAGTACGATGATAGTATAGGAAATAAGTAAAATATTTTAAATAATATTATAAAGCTGAAGAGTTTGTTTGTTTGAACGCGCTAAAACAGGAACTACTGGTCCGATTTGAAAAATTCTTTCGGTGTTAGATAGCCCATTTATCGAGGAAGGCTTATAGGCTGTATATCATTACGCTAAGACCAACAGGAGCAGAGCACTGCGGGTGAAACCACGGGGCACAGCTAGTATTTAATATACATTGTTTATTCAATGTATTATACTTGTATAAATTAATATAACGGAATTTAATATTAACATGTACAGTTACAGTTTGTGATCAAATATCACACATTATCATTTAAGCACGATGTTGAGAATGGTTATTGTTTTCCGATACAAAGTCATATAACATCATATAAATAGTAATAATACTTAAATGTATGTGTGTGGAAATAATAATATTATAGAATAATTATTAATGTCTAAAGTTTGAACAATAATATTTTCTACCCTTATTTAAAAATTAATAAATGTTATAAACATATCTTCAACTAAATACATAATTAAGTATACCTAATCAATTCTTAAATCACGATTATTATATAATCTATGATATTTCTGTATTTTAAAGAAAAATAAAAGTTGTTTTATGAACAACAAAAAAATGTAATAGCAAAGAAAAAATCGTGTAAAATGGCGGTTCTTGTGTTTTAAAAATAGAACGTCGTCGGATCTTCCATCCATAGATAAAAGAACATCGTTACACTCGAAACAAAAGAGGTTACAGTCTGCTAGTGGTCTGAGAGCCAAAGATCAAGCAGTGTCAGAGCCTGCAGCCTTGACACCCCGCTGTCCCGTCATCTCGCACGAAGGTCGACCACTATGATTGATTAATGATTCGATATTTTGTTATAGGAGCGATATGTACTTATGTGTTAAAGAGAGAATATAAAAAGGGAAAGTATATTTGCTATGTTTTTACACTCTATGCGCAGTCATTTTTACACTGTAAGCGCAAAAGAAATTCGTAAAACTCGGTATACAAATCGATTTATTTTGGGATAAAGACCACAAGTGCTATAAATCATGGATGTTTTAAAAGGTTCGAGTTGCGAAATGTCATGAAGTATCTGCGGTTTGATGGCTATCGATGATATACCTTGAAGTACGCTTCAATTATATCATGAAATAAATCATAAAGAAATGAAGAATTTCTGCGATTAATTCTGTAGAATCTGTAATCTATAATATAAAATTAATCGATTTTGTTAATTCTTTTTTTTATAATATTCCTGGAAGTACGAAGATGGTTCATATGGAGGGAAAACGTTAACATGTACAACAGGCGAAGCCGGAACGGACCGCTAGTGTACTAGTAATAGTTAATAATGATAGGTACTGTAAATGAGTAGAGTTTGGGACGTTTGTAAGCTTTTTCTATCTTGTACTTTTGTTTGTTGGTCGAGAATAGATGTTGAATGATGATTCTGCCGTGCTAATGCTATGTTGCCTTGTAATAAAGGAACTTTGAAAATACGTCCCCACTGCAATAATGAGTGGGGGTCTATTACGTTGCAATAAAGTTTATTATAAATTATTATGATCCAAATGTCATCGTGCGAATGTATTGCTCTCGGCTTTCGCACGGTTTCGCAAACCGATAGATAATTGAGGGCAGATTGTATGTACTCATACGAGTTTTGAACAGGTATTTATGATCTAGTTTTTATAATTTAAAACATGTGTAGTATGAGACTGGAGCGACTTTTGAAAAATTGTTTTAATTGAAGCCTGCGAATTTGCTCTTATAACGATACGATAAACAACTTTATTACGGATGTTAAAAGTGATTTATTTATTGGTAATCGCGTAAAGTTTTAGACGTAAAAGTGTTATAGTAGGTAATGATAAACAATATATTTTATTTGCTCATGGCCTGGCTCAGACTTCCATTCGCAAATTCCAATAAATAACGTTTTCTTACGTCACCAAAAAGAAATTGTAAACGAATTGACAACATTTCAAAATTTTAAGCTACTTATTTTTTTATTTTAATGAAAACTAGATCAAAAATTATTATACATGTATTTTTTGCTTTTTCTAAATATGGAAGTTTTCATTCATCTTTTTGAGTTTTAAAATCATCTCATTCTAAAATGTCGTAAGCGCCAAATGACGTCATACATACGGAGGAATACATTTTTTCCTTTGCCACATACCTAGTTTAAATTAAAAAAAAAACCTTGACAGTTTACATTTTGGCACATTTGTCACTTTGATTCATCAAGCTTTGTAAATATTGTTATTTATTATTTGTTGATCCAAATTTTAAACAAAAAAACTTATTCACAAGTACTAATGATGATGACTTTATGCAGGATTTGTTAATAGGTGCTGAAAATTTCTGGGAAACAAATATAAAACGTTGTTGGAAAGTGTTAAATAAATACAACTTTTAGTAAGTAAACAAAGTCTTTTATTTCAAGAAAATTATGAACACTATAGGCACTATTTGTATAATATAAATGAATTAGTCCAACTCCAATCAAACAAACATCACGCTAATGAGATTAAAATAGAAAATCAAAACACAATAACCCGATTTAAAAGTTTGTTTACATGAATAATTCACAAAAATGACATTAATATGAAATTTGACACATGCCATACCCTGTAAATGTCAGTGGTAGTTTTTTTTTTAACTTTTTTTAAATCAGGCTAAGGCGCATTTTTATTCCTCCGTATGTATGACGTCATCATCACATTTATCGTTTTTATTTAATTTCTCTTAAAATATGCGATAAAAAAAATGAAATATTTTTTTTCTGTAATCGCAAGAGCAAAATAAAGAAACGGTTTTTTTCTTTCATGGCCTTATAAAAAATGAAATGTTGTCAATTGATTAAAAATAAGTTTAGTGAATAGTGCCTAGTTAGAAAATAATTCGAATATTAACAAATTACAGGGCGCAATGGCCTTTAAAAATTCATATGAACTTAATACCTACTAAGATAACAAGTGTTTATTAGAATTCGATAGAAATAAATACAATAACAAGATGATATCATTTCACTCGAAATTTTCCCTGAAATTTGTACCGAACAATAATAATTAATGTTCTGTTTCGTTTTTTTTACTTATAAATCTACTTATAGGTTAATGCTTTACTATAATATAGAGTTACTTTGATTCTTTTCCCACTTACTTTACCTATTAATATTAGGACCTATATTGGACCTACCTAATATGTGACGTCATCAAAGTATATTCATTTTTTTGTTCACAGGTCCGCAGAAGAAAACTTAATAACAGACATAGAAGCAAACGTGTTGTCAGACATAAAAAGCTTGCGCGTGCTTCGTCTGGCTCGCAACCGACTGACTGCCATTCCATCCGCCCTGGCTCATACTAATAGACTACAGGCGCTGTAAGTAATCAATGAAAGAGAATTAACTATAAGATAATATTTAAATAACAATATTTATTATTACAATGACTTAAAAAAACATAAAATGCACCGAATGATTGAGCAGAATCTGTTTTAAATATGCCTTCTATAATCAAGTTAAAAATAACAGACCATATCCGTTTAACTACATAGTAATATTATAGCATTTGTTAATTAATTAAAATCCAATTTATATGTACCTAGTTACGTCAAAAAGCTTTAATCAATAAAATAAATTACGTTCCATATTTTAAAGTGAAAAAATTATATTAATTAGAAATCTTCTAGTATAACTTGTATAATTACTTTTATGTCATGAAAATTATTATTAAATCCGACAAACTTTATCTCAAAGTTATAAGTAATTTGCGAGCGCAAATAAATTTCGTAATTTCGTGAAATGTGGTCAATTAAAAATTGCGTCAATTAGATTTGTAACCTACAAAAAGTTTCAAGTTATGGTTTGCAAATTGCTATGATTTATCTCTACTAATACTAATATTATAAAGCTGAAGAGTTTGTTTGTTTTTTTGAACGCGCTAATCTCATGAACTACCTACCTACTACGATTTGAAAAATTCTTCGAGAAAAATTATTCGCGCGGCACAGTTAGTGTTTGATAAGCCTTTGGATTGTTTTTAGAATGAAAAGAGTACTCAAGTGAAGAAGTTTTTATGTATGGTTCTAAAGATATTCAATTTAGATACCAACATAATCGATTCTGAAACATAAAAGTTACTTTCTTTACGCACTAAAGATTTGATTCCACGTTTTCTATAGTTTTAGTTAATTTTCATTACGAAACCTTTTCAAAGGCTCGGTCGTTAACCTCTTTGATGAAAAATCGCCCATTCACTGCCATCAGTGTCAATGGAGTACGAGATAAGGGGTTCACCAGCATAATATACAGGACTGGATGTACTCTTTTTTCTTATATAAAAAGAAATAAACATAGAACATAATATAACAATGGTACAGTTTATTTTAACTGGTAACAAATGACTTGGTAGGGCCAGTCGTTATAAGTTATAAGCTACATGTGATTTTTGTACTGTTCCGCTTAGAAGAGATTTGTTTTTGTTTTTATACGGCAACCAGCAAAGCACTTGATGTGATCACCGCCGCCCTTAAGCATTTGCAACGTTGGGAACATTACGATTGTTTTACCGGCCTTTGAAAGATGTCGCAGTTTAATGTTGCTTGTAATAATAAATGTGTTTAAATATACATAATATTATCTATGTAAATGGTATTTAAATTTTCCCTCAAAGTAAGTATTTGTTGATGAACATATTATTTACAAAAAAGAACAAATTATAGCATAGTGAAGAGCCTTCTCTGGTTTTTTTGCAGATTTCGTTTCAGAACTCTATCACTATGGTAACGAAAATAGTAAATACTGTCCCAAATGTTTCTTAAATCATAAAATTAACTAAATACTAATTGGAATAAACAGTAATACTTTGAAACAAGGTAATTTCCTACAAGAACCTAGGTACATCTAGCATCGAGCTAGGTCTACGTCCCGTCGCGCCGCCCACGCTGGCGTCCACGTCACACTGTCACATAAAACCGCTGAAAGAAAAACGATGCACATACACTTTTCACCGACCCATAAAATCGTTTAAATTCTGCTTCTAACAGCCATTCGAAACATGCTATCTATTGAAAATGTTTACGCAAATTGCCTTGGTTTGGTGTAAAATATTTTGATATATTTTCCTAAATTACTTTTTAGTATAGCTACTTAATAAAATATCTCAGTCGTGCTATTAAGAACGAAATATTAAAGATAAATTAATGTGGAAATTTTTATGGTTTTCGCTTACCTATCGATAGTCCCGTCAAGCACTTTTCTAGGTCATTCTTTAAGTACCTTATAACGAAATTATATAGGTAAATAGTGTTTTTTACAATCAATGTTCCAAAGTTTGACATCCCTTCTTATCCTTCTCCTCTCCAGTCCCATCATTATTTTCTTGTTTATTTATTTTTTTTTCTTCATACGAATATATATAATTCATCCGCCATCATACGTTTTAAAAGGAAGTTGCAAGGACGTAGTTGCCATTACAATTAATGTCACGTAAGTGCGAATTGAAACAAACAGCATTAAACTTCCTGTGTAAACATCAAGGGCGGATCCAGCCTTAGTGCCAGGGGGGGGTCACATAGACGTGGGCAATTTTCAAAAGCTATATTTTGGTAATTTAATTGATACGTAGATTTAAAAAAAAATTGGTCAAGTGCGAGTCGGATTCAAGAGTTCCGTACAAACATTTTTATATGTTTTAAATTTTAATATTAAATTTATGCTTTTTGCCATTTTTCCTTTATCTGTGCTATAAGACGTAAGTTTCTATTAAATAAAGATTAAATATCAAGATTCTGTGTTCACGGGAAGTACTCTGTAGGTTTTGATTCTTGGCAACACTTGCGAATGTTGATAAGCATTTATCTGCGATAAACCACTTTTATCGTGACAAAACCAAACGTTTTATCTCGAGAAAAAAAGAGCGCCAAAAGTGGTTTATCGCAGATAAAACCAAAACTAAAAGTAATTACACAAAATGCTCTGACAAATATCTTGCAAATGTTTTAATATAATTGTTTATGAAAAAAAAAATCATAATAAGTATTACCATGTCAAGTAGAAAACGTAAAAGTGTGAAAATTAGAGCTAAATTGGTGATTTTTTTTTATCGAGTCAATTTTAATATTTTATGTTTTTGATTAAACAGAATCGTTTAACATATCATCTAGTTTGATATATATTTTATTTTTTAGATTTGGTCTTGAATATTACACGTATCATCTAATAGAAGATTGGTTATTTTGCTTTATGCCCCCTCTTAAGCACTTACAAGCACAGATAAAGAAAAAATCCTTTAAGGGGGCGCATAAAGCAAAATAACCAATCTTCTATTAGATGATACGTGTAATATGCAAGACCAAATCTAAAAAATAAAATATATATCAAACTAGATGATATGTTCAACGATTCTGTTTAATCAAAAACATAAAATATTAAAATTTACTCGATAAAAAAAATCACCAAGGTAGCTCTAATTTTCACACTTTTACGTTTTCTACTTGACATGGTAATACTTATTATGATTTTTTTTTTCATAAAGCATTATATTAAAACATTTGCAAGATATTTGTCAGAGCATTTTGTGTAATTACTTTTAGTTTTGGTTTTATCTGCGATAAACCACTTTTAGCGCTCTTTTTTTCTCGAGATAAACGTTTGATTTTGTCACGATAAAAGTGGTTTATCGCAGATAAAACCAAAACTAAAAGTAATTACACAAAATGCTCTGACAAATATCTTGCAAATGTTTTAATATAATTGTTTATGAAAAAAAAATCATAATAAGTATTACCATGTCAAGTAGAAAACGTAAAAGTGTGAAAATTAGAGCTAACTTGGTGATTTTTTTTTATCGAGTAAATTTTAATATTTTATGTTTTTGATTAAACAGAATCGTTGAACATATCATCTAGTTTGATATATATTTTATTTTTTAGATTTGGTCTTGCATATTACACGTATCATCTAATAGAAGATTGGTTATTTTGCTTTATGCGCCCCCTTAAACAAAATTGTAAGATACAACATAATGAAAAAATATGTTTGCTCGGAGTCCTCGGTGCGCGACGCGCATTTAGCCGATTTTTTGTTGTAATTTGACTGTATTTTCTATTGTTCATTTAAAAAAAAATTTGCTATTTTATTTCTTATCCACGAACTGGGATATTTCGATATTTGAGGTTTTGTGTGAAAAGTGTAACAGCAAAAGTTGTAGAAAAAAAATAATTACATACAACTTTACCATTACACTTTATTCCGCAGTTATAGATTTTTTTTAAAATCGAAAAACCTGTTTTTTATCCTTAAATTACGACCACAGGTCGACCCTAATAAACTTTTTCTATATTTTTGTTATATTCTCTTCCGTTACCGTTTGTAATTGATTTCATTGTTCTTTATTACCTTTATGTCTCAAAATTCAATAAAAACATCATGTAGAACAGTATTAATTTGTTAATTTAAAAAAGTTAATATTAAGTTAGTGGTCCACTTAGGTTGTGGACCTAGCCCAGGGGGGGGTCATGACCCCGTGACCCCCCCCCTGGATCCGCGCTTGGTAAACATAAGTTATTCAAATGCTTCTGAAAGTCGTTAAATATAAAATAAATATTATGAATACGTCATCTTTGTATAAAAGATGAGAACAACCAGTAAAAGTAACCTGTATGATTTGAGGAGCCCAATTATTTAAGCGGCAATAAATTGCCACTATAAAAATAATATAAGTTTTATCTAACAATTCAATTCAGATTGGGAGGCCACTTGATATAAAAATTGATCTACATTCTTACTTAATAACGTTTAACTAAGATTAAAAATAAAAGTTCAAGTGTTAAAAATACTGAAATAAAAAGTATAAACAAAGGAAATAGCAAAAGTTCAAAGTATCTTACCATAACTGTGGGTCCAGGTTCAATAATCCGTTGAAATGCAATGCGCGTCATAAAGGGTCATATCACGTCATATGATAGCAATGTAGGTCACGTTTACACTATAAACGTACTTGTGGCTATTGCAATTAAAGCTATTTTGATCTAACGAAATGTTAATGGACACGAAATATTTTTGGTATTATAGTATGAAATTATTATAAACGAATGATTATTAAGAAATTGAAGGTAGTTAAACACATCACACGGACAGCGTGCGAAACATAAGAAACACATTATGATTTTACTACTTACATGTAAACAAGTATTCTAAAATAAACCAATTTAATACAAAAAATGCACATGATACTAGTTTGTAATATCTACTCTCTCTTCTTTACTTCATCAAAATACATGTATCATGAAACGATTGATCAAAAACGAAGATATAACAAACATAATAAATAAATACACTTTATTCAGCACCAAGTAAATACGTATACAAAAGAAACAGAAAATATGTTATAAAGCTAAAAAGGCGGCCTTATCGCTACTAAGCGATTTCTACCAGGCAACCTGTGGGTAGGATTTTTAATTATAAAAATAAATAAGAGGTGAAAACATACTACAAAACATACTTACTTAAGAACAGGTACAATAACTGTTAGAAATATATCGATATATTGTAATTAACTCTTGTTTCAGGAACCTAGCTAGCAACTTGATAACAGAGTTGACGGACACATCGCTTCCTTCGCTCCCACTACTGCATACTCTGTAAGTAATAATATAAGTTATTATTGTGTATGTTTTTCTTTTAAATATATTATAATTTTGGCCTTTTTCTAATTTACAAGGAAATATAATAGAAATAGCAGATCTTCACACCTAATATGGTACGAGATGATAAACATGGAAGAAAATTCAACGAGCAAACTAACCAGTGTCCAAAAAAAGTATTTATTTTATAAATAAATACTTATAAAAAAAATCATATGAAAAGATAATTTTACTGCGTAATAGTCAAAATTTCATTATATTGCACTTGTATATTGATAAAAATAGTATCAATCGAACAGTAATATCTCAATTACCAAAGCGTCTAATGCTGATCGAGTGAGTGCGTGACTGGTTCTCATATGTCATGTTATGTTGAAGGCGAGCGGGTCCGCGGGGCAGTGTAGAGCTTCTCAAACTTTGTCAAGTTATACCCAAATAATCAGTATGGGTAATAATGAAGTTCGAAAACAAATAAATTTACTATTTAGGTATGAATTTATGAGTGAAAAATATTTGTTAGTCATAAGATATTTAGATTACCATGGAATATGATTAACCGATATTTTATTTGTACTGCAGAGACATATCACTGCAGACACTGATACAGACTACATAATAAAATACACAGGTATATAATGGCATATGTAAAAAAATCAAGTACTGCCCATATATTTTTACAATAATTTTTAAATTTAAACAATTACTCCCTTGGTTCAACAATGAAGTACATACCGTAAAGAGTAAAACTTCCAATGCCAAATATTCATAATGGTAACAATTAAGGATCTTAATTCAGAGGTCTAAGTCAATGTATAAGAACAATTCCCTTGCCAAAGATTAATAATGTTAACAAAGGTTCTTTTGAGGAGGTCTTTACCAAAGTTTAAGTACCACAGGCCCACAGCATCTCGTGAGCCGTGCATGATCTGACACAAATACCGCATGTCGATGTGCGATGCGTTTCATTCCTTTCATTTACTCATTACTGCTATATGGCTGTGTTTTTGTCCTCGTAATGTGTACGTGTGTGTGTGTAGTCTCTTGCTATGGGTAATGTGTAACTACTCCATTAGAACTAGGAATTTTTCAAATAATTTCTTAAAGGCTAATAAGTAATCTACGTAGTATTTTCTGATGTTTGATTTTACGCGAGTGTTATACATTTAGAAATTAAAGACTTTTTAACGGATTTTAAACGCTCGCTGTAAAGTGTTCGAAACGTCGGGAAAATAATAGAATGAATAAATCGCGTTTAAAATCCGTTAAAAAGTCTTTAATTTCTAAGTAATCTACGTTCTTATTCGTGCGTTTATTTATTTGTTAATTATTATCAATAGTTACTTCACCTTTTTGAATATGTTTCTCACCAAGCTGTTCAAGATTTTGACATAGTCTAGTCTATACTATACGAGTAGAACAGCCAACAATAAAAAAAATATTTTTTTTAACCTAAACCTATTTGTTGAATACTTAATTGTGGACTTTTGTAAACGTGAGATATATCCCCAGATGAGATGTGCATTTATTTGAATCCTTAGCCGCTTTTATCCAGAGAAATAGCTTTGGCAAGCACATCCATATCTAGGTACATAAATCGCTTAATCTCCCGTCCCTGGCTTTGAATTGCCATTAATATCGAAATTAGCAAAACAATAGTACCAGTTAAGCCTCCCATTTGCTGAAATCACAGTCATTAAGATACACAGCTAATATGCACAGCAATTGTTTTTGTTTGTAAGTACCTAATAGCCGATCGTTATAGACGCAATAAAATGTGAATGACCGATAAGCAAGGGGCAAATACATAGAAATGATGGAAATTTTTCTGGGGTCCGTTCGTTGGGGCTTATCGGAATTTGTTTGAGGCGATTAGTCTAGCTGTTGGTTTTTCCGGCTATTGGTACGGTAAATTGTATTCTTTCTGGAAGTTCATGTAATGAATACGCTTTTTAGAGAATTAACTGCACGATTTAAAAGTAAATGTATTGGAACAAAATCGTTTTGAGTGCAATAATTTTATTATCTATTTTCAGTAGATAATAATAATTAGGGTCTATAGTCTATACTCACTAAAATTGATTAGTCCCAAACGAAACATATTAACTCATTCGGGGCGTAAAACACAATAAGATCCCAATTCATTTAATTGTTTTATAAATGTATAAATTTAAATGAATTCACGTGTTCAACCCCTGAGTGAATTGATTAAAGCAGACTGCGGTATACTTGGGGGTAATGAGGTGAAACGAAATTTTCTTTACGGGCTTGTAAAATGTTCGATATTCTTCAATTTATCGCCGATATAATATTTTAGAGTTTAATGTGGAGTCAATGTTTTATAAAACACATTTTAGTGAAGTTTATTTTTTATTAAAAATCGTAGCTATTTTGTAGTACATTGATTTGATAAGCGCGAGCCAGCTGCCAGACGTGGTTAACCAAAATTCTAAATAAGCAATGATACAGGCTGCACGCAACATTATATTATGAGACGTTTAGGAAAATGTAAAGCTTCAACTAGAGTTTTGATAAATAATTTATTATTTATTACACTAATCCATTTTAATACATAGAAAAACAAACGATTATATTGATACGTGATACGTGTAACATGTGTTACTAGCAACACAAATAAGTGTTATAATATGTAACCCAATATATCACACATATTGTTACATCTAAGTAATTAAATAGGTAACTATCTACATTCTGCAATCTACATGCCGAGATTTAGGTCCTTGATTTTCCTCGTGACAAGGTCTCACATAAAATAAGATGTAATACTTCACAAAGCAGTAATAATCTAAAGAGTGAATGAATCTAAAGCTAGTCGTAAAATTTTTATGTACTTTTCGCATTACTTTTAGGCTCAGGCTATAAAGTTAAGATCTTGAATATGATGAGTGGACTAACCGTCTTAATTTTATTAGTGTAACGCTTTTATTTAACACTAGCTTTCCGCCTGCGGCTTCGCCCGCGTTTTCAAAAAAAAACCCGCATAGTTCCCGTTCCCGTGGGATTTCCGGGATAAAACCTAGCCTATGTCACTCAGAAATGATGTAGCTTTCCAACAGTGAAAGAATTTTTCAAATCTGCCAAGTAGTTTCGGAGCCTATTCAATTCATACAAACAAACAAACAAACAAAAAATCAAACCTTTCCTCTTTATAATATTTGTATAGATGTATAGATGTATAGACTAGAGCGCTCGCGCATAAAATTTACACCACAGAGTGCACTTCGTTGCACCAAGGAAGCTGGCGCGCTGCTAAAATGTTCGGTGATTGGTAGTAGAGGAATACCTGAGACAGCAACACTCAAGCACGATTCTTTAAAAAAATTGTGTGCGTGTACACACGTAAGAAGTGAAACTTCTTTATGACCTTATTTTTCAAAAAATAATTTACTAGGTATATGCAACTTTACAGAAATACGTCGAACCACGCGTGGTAGAGATAAGAAAAAGATGGCGCGTAACGGAAAAATGTCACGCATAACGAAAAAATGTTACACTAAATTTTTTTCCAACCCCGATAAAGAAGTTTCACTTCAAATATTTAGCAATATACATAATACACTGGGTGACCTATGTCAACCGCGTCAGCGTTCTAGTGTTAAACATTACATCGTAATATTAATTTATCTAGCAGAATTTTTACTGGAAATTTTATTATTATTAAACTTTATCTAACCGTACACGAACATTATTTCTTGATCTTTTAGTGTAAACGAAAACTCGTATTGCACGCCTCATAAGCGAAGCGTTGAGGTGGGTACTACTGTCACTTCGCGCAAAACATCTGATTTTTCAAACTTAAAATGTCTTTATGTATCATACATTGCACTTGTAAGATAATACATACACACACATATTAAGAAAAAACACTATTTTTAACGTTCATGATATTTTTGATGTCATTTTTGTTATTTAAACTAGTTAAAAAACAGTTTAAAAAAGTTCTGTCTTGGACGTCCGTGTGTCTGTATGTGCGGATCCTTTTTCTTGTTAACACGATAGCGACCGAAATACTTTACTAATCGAGTCTTTTTTTTCTCTTACGCTTGAGTATGCTCAGGAATAGAACCCTTTCATTTTTCAGGGTCTGATTCGATGTGGTTTAACTGTTATTAAATAAACAAAAATAATAATTAATAAATATTTATTAAAAAAAATTATGAGGCGTGCACTTTTGGATTTTCCAAATTATTTAGTGTTGTTTTTATCACCATTGTTGTGCATTTGCACCATAAGATAAAAACAATGGTCATTATTCATGAATGGTCTACCATTCATGAATAATGACCATTGTTTTTGTGATTTTATGATTCGCACATCAACAAAAATACAAACAAAGGTGCCTACAATCTACATCCTTCATGCATTTTTAATTTTAAAAGCTTTACTTAGGCTTTTCTATTCAAATATCGATTGTATTTCAGAAAGTAGGTAGTGTTAAACAAAGGACCTACCTATAAAATGTCACAAACATTTTTAATGAAATTTTGTAGGATCATTTCAATCCGTCCGCATCGCGTCACTTGTAATAAATAAACGTTAGTTTATAGAAAACTAGCTTTCCGCCCGCGGCTTCGCCCGCGTTTTCAGAGAAAAACCCGTTCCCGTAGGATTTCCGGGATAAAACCTATCCAATGTCCTTTCTCGGGTATCAAAATATATCTATACCAAATTTCATGCAAATTGGTTCAGTAGTTCAGGCGTGATAACAAACAGACAGACAGAGTTACTTTCGCATTTATAATATTAGTATGGATAAAAACAATATTGATTAAAATGAATACAAAGAGCAAGTAACAAAGTATTATTATTATTAATTACTGTGCACTTTTATATTCGATCCATGTTGCGACGAAATTAAAAATATTATTGCAAAACATTTGCAAAATAACTAGGTATGTGCTTTATGAATCTTTAGACTGAATTATTTCAGAATTACTACTTACATTGCGCAGAAGAGAGTCACTGACTTGACTTAAAATTAATAAAATTAGCGAATCATGTCTTACAATAATTATTAGTTTATTACCATGGACGTATAAAAAAAGACGGACGCCGTATTACGAACAAACAACGTGAAGCCACCATAGTAAGCTAGCGATCGTGTAAAGACAATAAACACGCACACACTCTCACCATAGTAAGCTAGTCGGCCGCCATTACGTCGTGAACTACCGACTGATTAACTGCGTCACTGTTTCACAAAAAATATTTAAAATGCCGTCTTGCGTGGTTAAATGGTGTCGCAACAGTACAATTTTAAATAACAAAACACGAGGGATTACATTCCACAGGGAAGCAAGTTATTTCTTTTATGTTTTAATGACAAAATTATTACGGCAAAATTTATAGAAAAAAATACAGCCGCCATTGTCAACAGGACAGCTGTTGCCATGGCAACATGGCACAAACACATGGATATTTCGCCGCCATTACTAGGCTTCACTCAATGTTTAGGCGATATACCGTCCGTCTTTTTTTATACGTCCATGTTTATTACACAAAATTATTTTTAAAGGGGTGTTTGTTTTGTTTTCTAAATACTTTTGCGTCATAGGTTATTTGAAAATGGAAGAACATTCTTCTTTTTTTTTATTTGCGGCCAGTATTGCGTAGTTACTTTTTAATAATCTGTGGTTACGTTATTCGTTTATCTCAATGAAATTGTTTAAATATAATTTTGTTCCAATTAAAACCACAAAATGTAAAAGAATAAATTTGACAAAAAAGCAGTTTTAAGCCACAATTATTTAGACGTCGACCAAAATTGTACTATCATTTTCAACGACGAATAGTAAATGTCAGCTCGCGACTACAATTTAAATTTAGAAATTTAAGAGAACATTTTATTCTAGTCCCGATATTGCGAGATATAAAGATGTCGTTAATGTGACATAAACCAGATATAACTTCTACACTTATTGCTTCGGGACTTTAAAATTTTATTAATCTTTCATATAATCTCTGGTCAAAGTTGGTGCGGCCGTAAATTTTTATGGTTTATGAGCAGTCAATTGGATTTGTAGTTAATAAAATAGTTCACGAAGTTTTTCAATTGTTTTTAGTGCATTATATTAAATTCTAGTTCGGAAGAGTTTTAAGGTAATATTTTTGATAATAGTTTTTCTTATTGTATTTTGTACATACATATTTATATTGTTGTTGTAGAATAAAATATAGTTAGAGTTTCTGAATTTAAATTTGGTTAATTTTTTCAAATACAAAAGTAATAAAAGAATAAAAAATAACCTCAAAATTTCAGCAAATGCGCTTCAAACAAATAACGCTCTATTAACGTATCCTATACATTACGTTCAAATTATCAAATGCACAGATAAAGTTAAAAATCTTTCAGATAACACTTGCGAGGGTTTCAGCGCAATTCGCAATGGTACAATAAACGTAATTTAGTGTCCTTTGAACACAAATGCCTTTACCATTGTGTGCTATTGTCACGGGTTGACGACCTACACACACACGTTTATATACGTGTGCTATGCAATAGTGTGTCTGTGTGTTGTATTCCCAAATGGTCAACTTTGTTTACAATATGTTTACAGCATTACGCTTTTTAGTCTAAAGTCTTAGATTTTTTGACTCAATGATGCGGTTTAAATGTAAGTGAGGTTGGACTCAAATTAAAGTTTTTGTAAGACTAAATGAACATGTACACGCTACTCTTACGATAATTAAGTAGAAGATAATAATTGCGAAGAGCTTTTTCCAATTTTGATTATAAAATATATATTATAGTATGTACTTACATATTCTATCCTGGACTATATCATGCCTCCAAAGCCTTTCCGTAACAAACATCACAAACTGAAAACTTTGTATTATTTTACGTGATTTGTTGATTACCAGAACCCTTCCATTAACTTTAACTTTAGCCTAGTTATATTTATAGTATGCGTCTAACCCCACAGTTAGAGCAAAAGTTATATTTGACATTTGTGAATAGTCTCGTCCTGCCCCTTTTTAATCATCCCCATTCTGTGACACTGATTTATCTCTGATATTTTCCTTGAGATGAATTCAGACGGTCGCCAATTGTTTTCGTAAAATACCGTCATTTATGAAGTCGTAAGTTGGGTATAAATCATGCTGCTACATTTGTAGAGCGCTATATTAATTTGAAGGTTTATAAAAATATTTTTATGTTTAAATTCTGTCCCTTGTTTATACAATATTGTCTTTAATAAGGCAAATTGCGTATTCCAAGCTACATAATTGTCAAATAATTTTAGGTATTAGATATCATATTATTTGGACTACTATAAGTAGGTACATTCTGTCATTTATTACCATGAGATAAATCTAATTTTAGGTTGGTAACAATTTTGTAGAAAAGTGTTTTATCATTTTTCGAAATAAAAAAGCTTTCGTTTTATATGTCTTCATAAAACTTCTAGAGAATTGCAAAACTCCTCAACTGTGCCTCGACTTTGTTTATGTTCAAAGATTGACATAGGACGAAAATGAGTATTATAACGACGAAGATATTTTTTAACAATTAAAGCATTGTCTCATTTAAACACCGCATAACGATGCTTTTTTGTTATTCCTTAAATTTAATAAGGACCTACTTGATACAATCTTACGGTTGTTATTACAAATCTTAATTTGCCGATTGAATGTAAGTCAATCACGCCATAGCCTCAATCAATCTACATACAATTTAGCCTTACTATATTTTATTAAGTTACCCTGAAATAGTACTCCAGTCTGAATGCTTTGAAGTGAATCATTTACCATACGTTTTCATACATTGAATATTGAACAGTTTGTCAGTCCGTTGGTACAGTAACAAGCGTGCTGATGGACGCTCGTAAAGTTGCCAATATAGCCATCGTGAATCCTGAAACCACTTTTTATTCGCTGTTTATGAGACTAGACTTTTATTAAGTTTGTGTAAATAATATATTATGTTGGTATAGACTAAAGATACTGGATAGGTTTGTATACTAGCGCGTAATTGTTAATAGCATTAAAAGTAGATAGCATATAGGCATAAATACATGAGTTGAAGAATATGTTTCAAAAGCTCAAATAACCTAATTTATTAGAAATTATATTATTCGATATATACCACAGAACATTGCTTGGTATTTAGCCAATTACACATATTTCTATAAAGTACAAGCTTTGGTCAGTTTTAGAATAGATAGAGATGTAAAATGTATAGATATGTATAGTATAATAACCTTTGCGGTATGAAACAAAAGTAAATTATTGGTAATGTGGATATATTGTACATCCTGGTTTGATTTTATTTAATGATGTGAGAGAACATTCGCGATAAATCGAGTTATAAACAACAATTTGCACATAGGTAATCCAACGGATTTGATGCGTCTGTTTGACGTAAAGTCTTGTTTATATCACTTTATATTATTTTTATACGATTACTGTCTCTTTTTATATTTACACAATATATTCTCAGGTTGAAATTGATTCTTTTAAGAATTATGTTACATGTAGAACTCTACCATCCGCCAAAAATATAGTGAATTCTTTCATCAGTTACATGATATAATAAAGATATACAGTGTAGATACTTACATAACATAGTAAGTAGTAAAACTTAAAGAAATATGTACTACCAAATTAATTTTGAAATTTCAATAATAAAGCTTTCTGTTACCTAGTCCGCGTAGCCGTCTACACAGAAAATCAGTTTTTGTTGTTATAAATACTAGGTATGATATTTACATGTGACTACGTTTCATATTGGTCTCATATAAAAGATTATATATGAAATATTATATATACATAATATGCTATATCTATGAAATGGTAAATCATTTATTATATGCTATTCTAACTGCATAGAAAGCTTACATATTCAGCACCGCACAGCGCACTGAATTTCATATTTATTCCGAGTAATATATAAATCAATGAATCCCAAACACAAGGGCCAAGGGGCAAACCTATAATTTGTACACATATAAATATTCCTTTTATTGACTGTATTACCATAATAGAGGCGTCCCGTCGCTGTGAGCGCAATCCAAAATAAGATAGTAGATACGGCTTATTGCTACAAAAATCGTATTCGCAACTATTGGTTTGGGCACAGATAATATAATAATATGTGTTGGGTTACCAGTTTCATAGTCAATACTGGTATATTTGTTTTATAATAGTTTGGTTTTTGTATAACAATATTTTTGATCATAGTAAGAATTTAATTACAGGCTGAAATAGCTAAGAAAACATAAAATTTTATATGAAAAGCAATGAAGACTATGTATTATTGATCGTATAATATTATTAGAATCAAAGTAAGTCAAGATAGCAACTGTTAATACAGATAATAGGGTTTTATTTGTTATACAATAAACATAAAATTAAAGGAGTCTGTGCGAAACTTTTGCAGCAATTAATTCAAGCTTAAATTGCTAACAATTATACATACATTCAAGTAATGACGTTGGTATTTCTTTGAAACCTGTACTTTATTTAATTTAATATAATTACATGTTTCTATGTTAATTTCAATTAATTAAGATTTTTTAAAGGGAAAAATTCAGAATGTAATAATTAAGTGGTCAATGAGCTTATTAATATTAATTAAACGATCGGAGATATTCCCAGAGCAAATGAATACGTATAACGGTATTTTTTATTTATTTTAAGTGCATAATCATCGTTTCAGTTCATCATTATAGTTTAATCATTTATAAATACCACGAAATATGTTTTATCACTATATTTGAAAATTTGAACGTTGGGCACACCGCACAGCATAAAAAGGGAGGGGGAACAAACGGGGGATGATATCGATATTCAGTTTATCATTACAAATACAATACATTTATTAACCGACTTCTTTTGTATTATTTTTTTTTATTATTAACATTATACATACATAATAAATCATGTTATGAGATACTTTAAGTTACTAATGTAGTTCTTGTTAAGTGTCCTAAAATGTTATCTTTATTTATTGATTTTAGGTGTTCCATACTGAAAGGATAATTTTAAAATGGTCTGTTAAAAGCAAAATAACGATTGTGTTATTATCAACAGGGTCCTGAAACGCAACCGCATCACGTACATCGACCAGAACGCTTTTGTTAACACGCCGGCGCTGCGCGTGCTGTAAGTACTTTTATTTCAAATGCATGACTTTAAATATAGTGAATAATAATGAAAAAAATTGTGTTTGTATATTTGTATAAATTCTATGGAATTTTCCGATCCCAGTGAGGAGTGAGGACGGATTCTGCTATGTACCTATAATTTTATACCGATAGTGGTAAAACAAAAATAAAATGATTGTAAAACAAAACGAAACGATTTAAAGAGGAAAGATTCGATTGTATGTTTGTTACGAATTACGTTTTAACTCAAAAAATACTCGTCAGATTAAAAAAAATCTTATTCTTACTTACTATCTTTAACGATGTAACATATATTCCGCTCTAACAGGATAATGATAAACCGGGATTCAACACTGGCGAAGCCAGGACAATCGAC
Organism: Colias philodice; assembly: GCF_061535455.1. Lineage (NCBI taxonomy): Eukaryota > Metazoa > Arthropoda > Insecta > Lepidoptera > Pieridae > Colias > Colias philodice. Next base: position 773,579 of record NC_143111.1, on the reverse strand, counting down.
TAGTGTAAGGATAAATGTTATAATACCATATACCGTAGTTTGGTATAAATAAAGATATAGATAAACGCACATACGACATAATATAAAGTAACGTTTACTCGTATCCCGAAATATGTATCGATTTTCTGTCTCCGCTTCATAAAATCGTTTTATGATTATTATTATATAGTTTTTCTCTGTACAAAAAAATAACATAACAATCGCACTGTAGAATAAAAACCAGATATTCTTTCAAGGAAAATACTTCGGAATATAATTTAAACTTTATAGAGAGGCCACGAAATTTGAACTCGATCCAGACTAGAAAGGGGACAGTCCCAGACAAGAGTAAACAAAATAACACAAGTCTTAAGTGACTATTATTATGTGGTAATTTATTTGCTTGAACAAAACACAGCCTCTATGCCGCATTCGGCAGAGTAAATTTATCGTCAGAGTGGGCCATCTATTTTAATTTATCGTCATGTTTTTGGCTTCATAATACTTAAGTTCAATTATACTATGTTCCATGTCGTTAATGTAATGTACTTTGCTACGTTTTCAGTTCAATTATAAAAGGCGATAAAAATTTACAGTTGTTTGACGATAATATTTTGCGACTCCGCGATAGTGTGTCTAACATCGTAAAAATTTATTTCACTATCGCAGCCATGTTGTTACATCCATTGCGCCTCTTCAAGCAATTTAGATAAATGGAAAGCAGAATTGACGCAATCTATCATGCTTATTTTTATTTTCCCGCCGGGTCGCATTAAGCTGACGTTAGATAAGACGCTATCGCGTGATTTACGGCGTACGAATTATTTTAATTACTCCCTAACTAAAAGTTTACGCTGACTTGTAATTACACTATTCACAGAGGGGTAACATGCAATGTTCTACAGTAGAACTTCAAGGACATAGACTGGCTTCTTTTGAATAATGTAGCAAAAACGTGTAACAAAAGAAGGGAATCAACAAGATTTGAATAATTCGAGATAGCAGAAAGAGAATTGGACTGTAAGAATCTCGTATGTCAAAACCTGTCTCGTAAGTTTTCACATATTTCCTGTAAGGGCAATTTATATTCAATGTAGGTAGACTGAATAAAATATTCACACAATCAATAGAATCAATATAGACAATAGAATTTGTATAATACTTCTATCGTCTACGAAGAATAAATCTTCCACTTTTCTCATTAAAAGAAAAGAACCGCCTGAACAATAGTTCCGTCTATAACTCGTCTTTTATTACCGTTATTTATATCCAAAATCTATTTTGTCAATCACAGTTTAGTTAGTTACATTTTCCTATATATTTCACATAAATTAAATTTATGGTGTTAAAATATGATCTGGCTACTTCTTTTCTTCTGTTTCTATCATATAATCTTCAATTTCAATCAATTTCTTGTGTTGCAGTTAATACAATTTAAATCAACCGCTTTCTATTAGTTATTCTTATTTAATTAAATAATTTAGTAGAAGTTCATGGATGACATAAAACATGGTAATTCTTGTTTTATTCTTTGTTTACATAACAAAAACCGTACTCAAGGATGTAATAATACAAATACTCTTCACCTTGGTCTATTTAACGTTAATATATAATCTAATCGCACCCTTGATTGGGATCAAACGTGGGTGTATGTTTATTAAAACACTGAACGTTACCGTGGTCCATATTATTTGTATACGTAGTATATTATTATTAGTCTGTGATATTATGAATACGTTGGTTTAATAGTTGATGAAAATTACTAATCGTATACCATATTTTTGTATTTTTAATTTGGCAGGGTTATATTTTTCATTCATAGGCGATTCATCGTTGATTATAATTACGTAAAGATTCGATAAAGACTAAAACTTTACCACAATTTTTTTAACGTTAACCGAAATCTATATTGTATAATCATTATTTATTTAGGAACAAATTAATGTAAGTATGTAAATAGAAAGTGGTATAAATAATGTGTATTTTATCACAATACTTAATCGTTCAATCCGAAACAAAACAAACATGTTTATACCTACCTTAGGCCTACCATCAAAACTGTCCTGTCTTCTATTCAATTAAACTACTCTGTACCATGCGAGTCCTGTTACCTGTCATTATAACTAGCATTCAAACAATCTATTTGTAACTCAAAAGACATACGTGATGCAACACAAGCAAGTAACCTCAGTAATATAGAGCACACATGGTCCATAAACCTTTCATTAGTCGCTAATAATGTGGCAGTAGTTTAACATCTCGGAAGTTTCTGCGACAAACGATCGCTGCACTATTTCAGGCGGGGCCACTAAACCTAATGAAGTAGAATTTTAAACATTTGATACGTTTTTTTTAATTATTATTATAGTGTTAAATCATATATGTGTTGTAGGTAAATAGGTATGTTTATGAATGTGAAGATGTTTGGCGTATAGTACTTAGCCTAAATAACATTTTGACTCCGATTTTACAGGCAAATATCAATCAACCAGTTAATTTTTTATAAGACTTCGACCTATACATTAATTGATATTCATGTAAATTAACTATTATTTTATTCTACTTTATACTTTACAGACACAATCTATTTGATTAAACAATAATTATAGAGACATAAAAGAAAAACAATTCGCTTGTTCCAAAGCCCAACGCACTCCCTCCAAACAGTTTCTTCTAAGACCCCGCATTAATAACATCGCTGCAATTCTTCACCTTATTTGCACCCGTCGAGAAAAATATTAAAGATTTATGAGTTATAGTGGCCATAAACTAAGAGATTTTTTCCTAAATTGCGTGCACAGTTGAATAATGTTCCTCGTTAGTACCTCGGCTAGGGTTACACTGTTGTTATTTTATTAGTCTGGGGATTTTTATAGTTTGTTGCTCTATACTAAAATATTAATTAAATTTAATACTTATGAAGTATTTTATTTGCGACATGTGTACACTAAAAGCTAACTTTACTCATTCAACAAACAACTTAATTAAGTTAAAATAACTATATTTCCAATTGGAAATATAGTTATTTTGATATCAGGAAGAGTAACATAAACAATTATTACATAGAAGTTAGAACTCGTTGAAGTATGTTATCCTATTGTTAAGGTCTTTTATATATTTGATATAAAAGACCTGTAGCTCCTTTTCATACGACTATAACACCCACAACGATTTACAAGGATATTGTTACCAAAGACACGTCGCAATTCTTCACACTTGACCCGCTTTATTTTTCACACCGACACAAAGAAGCCTAGAGGCAACACATGTTACCAATGCCCTACCCGTCTCCTTCATAAACAAACCATCAACATATCAAAAGCATATTTCGCCACAATAGATTCTGGATTTATCACATATTATTTGCCAACAATCTCGGAGATTATTTGAGATAAACAATAGGTCTGTTTGAGCTGTATTGATATCAATGTAACTGCTATTTAACAAGAAACAAAGAGCTATAGTTCCGTCTCAAATGGATTTATTATTTTCCAAATGATGATGTTTTCTTCGCCATTATCAGTATACAATACAAATCTTAATGTGTGTGATGAACACTTCCTTGCTTACATTCAGACGTATTCATACTTTGTCCTCGTTTAATCACCGCTTATTATTAACGAGAAGGAAGACTCTTTGCTTTAATATTTAACGCAGTTCTGATATAATAAATCTGACGATTTCATTATGTGAAAATGGAACAACGACTTGGTGTAATTTTTGGGTAAAATAAACACACATAAAGCCGTTTCTGAAATTTACAAAATAAGTTGTGGATAAGAGTTATGACGTTTGTTTAGGTTTGCAAGTAAAACATTTGTCCGAAACTTTGATGAGATCCCTAGCTTAGAAATACTGACTGAAATGTACTTAATAATGTTATTCTGGTTTTTGTGTATAGTAGCGGTTGAGTGATTGTTTTAATATAATAATGTATATAGAGCCTGAATAATATGTTTCTAGTTCGTCTCCAGTAATTGTATTTAAAGCAAACATCAATTTTATTATAAGTTGTTTTTGAAACTTATGTTTTATCATTATAAAAGGCACTTTTTTCAAATGATATATTTCGAACATATTTTTCTTTATCAGTTTTTTTAAAAGCAGTACGTGTACAGAACGGGTCTTTCAATTCCTAATTGCCTTCTTTTTGAATGTTGAAAACTTCTTGAGAAATAAGTATTTACGTATGAAGTGGAAAAGATAAAGTACACATTTATTAGTCTTTTAGCGAAAAGAAACTGTGTGTAAAATACTTTACTGTTTTAAATGAACACCTTTAAATGGTGTTTCTGATATGGTAAATGAATTTAATTATATTTAAGTAGTCTTATATTATGTTTTCTTTGTTGACAGGCGTCTTGAAGATAACATGTTAAGTGAACTGCCGCCTGCTATCTCGCTCTTGCCAATGTTGGAAGATTTGTAAGTATATTTATTCATTCATTGTCGCTATTCAATTATTTCATTCAATTGTGGTATCGGGTTGTCAATGTAACCGAAAATTGAAATAAAATGTGTTTACGTGGCTCGCTATCCATTCAGATTTTAGAAATGATTTATTTTAACAAAATTATTGAGGTTTTTTGAAAAAGTGTAACTATTTTATTGGGAATTATTTATGTACCGAATTAACTGCTTAGTTTTTAACTAGTTTCGTTTGTAACGTTTACGAATTTCTGAAGCCGTGTTCATTATAGATATGCTTCGTTAATATGATTTCAAATCAAATACCTAATATGAAAGCAGACCAAAATCGATCGTTAATACAAAAGTTGTTATGCACACTGTAATAGGCATGACGAAAGATTTTCAAAACCTCTTCCATAATGTGTGTATACGTTTATTAAACAAGAAAAACCCTATATTTCGCTAATATACTTAAATTTAACGAAGATAAAAGCTATTTTTCAAAAAATATTTATTAACTGTGCCAAAACAGCTCACAGGTGTCATGGCGTAGGCGTGACGTCACTATTACGTAAATACGTAATTATCTGTATGCATAGCGAAGCAAAATTAAACAAATATTTAATTATTAAGTATAATAGAATCTAATTTCAAAGTTTATAAGTGGTGTGCAGTATTGCAATGTGAATCTACATAAAAATAATACCCAAAAAAAGTGTTAAAGAGAAAATAATATGAAATGATTGTATAAATTGGACGGAGAGAAACCCGAACCACATATTCGTGAATTCGCAATTATATTTCTGTTCTGAGTCGATAAAGCATACGTTAAAAAATAGAAAATAAATAAAAATGCGTATTCTCAACATATTCATAACAACAAAATATACCTGACGCGAAGGTGTTTACATAGACGTGACGTCACGCGTGTTTCAGTCAAGATGGCTGACTGCAGAATTTCAATGTTTTATTTTATTGATAATCATTAATCGTCCATTAATCTTAATGTTTTTACTGTTTCTAAGTGACTATTTTTAATTTATTTATTATAAATTTTCCCTTAAAAACACTAATTCGTCTGTCGTCTGTCGTCATGCCTATTAATTATAATTTTAATTTTTTAAGCTTGAAAACATATATACAAACTGTGTTAAAATTATTTTCAAACATCATATCTTTTCATAGGTCCCTTGCAAACAACAGAATAGAACGCGTGTCCCCTGGCCTGCAAGCGTGCTCCCGACTCATCAGGCTAGAGCTGCGGGGCAATCCTTTATCCCAGCTTCATCATCAAGCGCTGGAGCACCTTCCTCGCTTGACTACCTTGTGAGTATCGACCTTGTAGTGTGCATAGATTGGCAGTTGTGTCAAGTGTACTTCGGTTTGAATTGGGTTGCATTTTTGCTGAAGTTATAGTTCACTATTTTTTTGCGAGAAACATTTAAATAACTAATTTGTACTAACATCTATGTGATTTCCTAGCGTGTCATGTCGCGCTTTAGCACAAGATGACAACGATTCAAAGTTGAAACTCCTGTTACTAATTAGTATGTATAAAATTCCTTAAAATATTTTGTGTCTACTCATTTGGAAAGAATTTCATTGAAAACTTTAATTTCTTAAAAGAATAAATGTGAACCAAACATATTACGTTGTTCGCTGCAAAATACACAAACCCTTTCATTTGTGCTAAGTATATCCCGCGAAGTTTAAAATATCAAAAGTTAATAACAAAATTGTAACACGACTTCAAATAGAATGCTGTCCATTTGGAAAATAGAATAATTTCGACAGAGTGACCTATATCGGGGATGCGGTGCAGTTGCGACCAAACTTCACGTGTACTGTACCAAATATAATAAAACTTTAACTCGAACTGTTGTTTTCCAATTTCCAACCAGCATTGTGTGGCGGCGACACCGGGTCGCATTGTTTACGTTCCCCGACTTCTAGTGCAATGTGAAATAAAACCTGTGCTTTACAACTTTCATCCAGTTGTTTATAAGTACGGGTTGGAAATGAGGTCGAAACTTACCACAATTTTAATACTGAAATAGCGACCCGGGCAGCTACAGCTAGCGTTTATAAGTCCGAATTCAATGTTGTGTATTTACCAATGCATACAAGGCCAGTTTTACCAGAACTTAGGAACTTTGTTTTTGTGAACATATTTACGGTAAACAATTCACAATACTAATATGAAATTGAATATTCCAATTATGATTATACCTACTGCTAAATGCTAATTGCTACTCTGTGTACTTAAATGAACTTTCATATACTGTAAGCTCTACTTCGAATGATATGCAGATATATTCTACTACATTTATGCAACATCTTGCCCTAATTCAAATTAGAAATTTCGTAATGGAGTCCGGGGCGTGTTATTAACCACCAAAGTTTAAATTGGTTTACAATATGCTCTAATCTCCTTAACATCGATGTTGTTTTTCGGCTAGTTATTTTAGAATTTGATATTTTTTATATATAGTTTAATATAGCCATAGATAATTAAGACAGACAAATGTCACTAAGGTTCATGACCAATAAGAAAATTGCTAAGGAAAATTGATACTTACTAAAATTACAATTTGTGTCAAGGATTATTTTAGATTCAATCATTAAGTGGATAATTTTGAAATATCTAACGGAATAAAATGAAATAGATCATCTTCAATTAAAGCTGATTGCGGTATCATTCCAGGATCTTCGCTTGGATCAAAGAACTTTGCCAAGATTAATCGTCGTTGCTAAATATAAAAAAAAACTTTCGAAACTAAAACTTCAATTATTAGTTTAATGATGTAGGTAGTAAGTAGTTCACATCATGTCTGACCTAATTAAAGGTTTCGTGGAAGTTTTGGCTTAGTTCTGATAATGTTCTTATTCAATTTTTCTAAAAATATTATTAACAACGATTTTAATTTGAACTAAGAATTAATTGTAAGAAAATGTTTCTGAAATAAGGCAGAGATTTTATTTCTACATCCCAAAAATTGCAGGAGGTAACTGAGATACGGTAATTATATTATATCTTTGACTTTGATAATCATATTTACATTAAAATATACGCCTCCATAAATCTTAAAAGCAATTCGTTCTTTGTTTTGTGTTGTAACGATGGTTAATAAACTGTGATGCGAATACTAAGTGTGCTTTTGTCTCTGGGGATTTGAAATTCACGCTCTACGAGTAATTTTATAAGCTCGTTATATTAATTAGATAAGTATATTGTTCCCATTTTATATGCGTAACAATCCAGTTCATAAAGAAAGTATACAAAGATAATGTAGGCTCTTTGTAAATGCGTTTCACATCTTCATAATTTGAACGACTTTTATTTTATAGTTATAGAATAAAAATAAAAATTCTTTATTTATCGCGTATAGTCTAATTTGCAATAACAGATAGACATAAACTTATGACAGTTTTAAGTCTAAGTTAAACATCGGTTAAGTTTTGATTACAATGAAACTTAACTAAACATAGGTATAGGTATAACTTATTTTACGTTATGACTGTGTGAACTGATCCTGCCGCGAAAGCCTCCTCAAAACATTTCAACTAATTCTATTTTTAGCTGCTAAAATATACTTCAGTTAATTATAAAAATGTTGACGTAAATATATTCTAGATAGCTTTTAGAATTCTCCACAGTCAGCTATATTTCTAAATTGCTAGATTCCGTGACCCAATGAATGCCACGTCTTGTAACTCTATGAATAATCTTTCCAAAGGCGATCTGACGACGAAATTGGCTCGACACTTCTTGTCCGTACACTTATCCCTTTTCAGATTAATTTGATAGGTTTTTATATGCCCCGATGTTGCGGTCTTGATGTTTTTTTCAATTCTGTGCGAATTTGACGTGAATGAATATTTCTATTGATACGTTGCATGGATTTATGGTTGATGTTTCTTTATGTTTTGTTATTGCTCTACATTTAGATCTATACAATACCATATTTATACTGTGATGATGATGTATTATTGTGGTGTTATACTTAGATTACGATATCATTTTTTTAATACGAACATTATACCTAATATTTTCATCCGTTTTTAATAAAGGAGTCAGTTCGTGTCGTTTCAGTTTATGTCTACAGTCTAGCCAAGAACGCGCCTACGCGTCTACGCGAACTAACTAAAGAAGTGCAGAAAGTTAGTATTGCCTTATTGTTGCTCACCCACATCATATTGTTAAATTTCCTCTGATTGTTGGGTTGCCTGGTAGATATCGCTACCTAGCGATAAGGCCGCCCTTTGCTGTTTCTGTAGTATTGTCTTTGTTATATGTATTTTCAATGCAATAAAGTATAATAATCCATCAGTCCCCGGAATCACAGACACAATAGATAATCTATTGTGTCGCGCCCCGATCGGGGCGCTCGGTGGTCAATGGGATAAATAAATAAATAAATAAAGTGCAGAATTTAATATAATAAAATTGTGCATTATTTGATTCCCTTGTTGTTATTGATATAAAGTATAAATTATACTTATTTTAAATAGAAGAAAAACACGCATCGCCTTTAAAAATTGTAACATGCCGCTCTCAAAATGTTGTTAAATCCCTATCAAGTATTTTAAGCAACAGCATTACAAAATAGCATCGATCACACGCTGTGATCACACGTCTCTTTTGCAGGATACTATAAGAGTTTCATAATAAAAGATAGGTATAAGTAATCCTAACAGAATCAATCACACGCGTCTTATTTTAGGATACTATGAAAGTTATATAACCAAATATATAACTCAGAATCAATCACACACGCCTTATTACAGGATATTATCAGAAGCCCGGGGTCTGCCCAGCGTGCCGTCTCTCAACGGGACCTCTCGCCTCCGGACCTTGCGGCTGGACCGCGCCCGCCTCACTAGACTGCCCACCCATCTGTGCTCGTACACACCACAGCTACGTGCTTTGTAAGTGTATAAACATATAGGTATTAGCATATATTCATACTAAACTAATTTATTCGTTCAACTAGATTTCATTGAGAAGCGCTCTTGATAGTTTAAAATATAATTTGATAGTTTCGGTTGGGAAAGCAGTTTCAATGGAGAAGAACGGACAAGAAAGTTTATAGTTGCTCTTTTATAGTTTATAGTGTTATGTAAATTAGTATAAGTTTTGTAGTATATAATTATTTAATAAGTAATAACTTAATAAGGTACAGATGTAGGTAGTTTGTAGCTGAAATACCTACTATTTTAGCTTCTTTCTTCAATGTTTTACCACGTTTTACTTTATACACGCAATTGTCATGAGTCATGTAAGCCTGGGCATATTTACGAACAAAACACATTTCTTGTGACAATAATTTTTAATAAAGCGTAAAGATAAAATTCCGGAATGAATGATATTTTTCAAACATATGCAGAGGCATAAAGAATTCTCTGAAATTATTGTTATTGCAGCAAAGGATTTAAACAATAATAATTCAAAGATTCGACAGTTACAGATAAGTAAAGAGGTTTCCAGTAATGTTACCTATAAAGTTGCACATATTCTTGTGTTGCTCGAAACTTCTAGATATTTTCAATGCTTAGATAAACGAACTGCAGTCAAGCTGGGACTTATCTGAAAAGACATTAGTCTTTCTTATTCTTTGAGAGCTTTCGCATCTATCACGTGCATTGAAAATCATACTTCTTGGAGTCTAGTGATAGTAAATATAGGATATAGAATACAGTTGAAGTTTGTTAAGTATCAATGTAGTAGTATGTATTATATAAAATAATATAAATATAAATTAAAATGACGCAAACGTGACCATTAACTCTATAATAAAACTTATAGAATTAGAAAGATTCAATTGTTTTAAATCTTGTTAATAGGTAGGTACATTAAAAAAGAAATAAATTAAAAGCATATTCAATTAAAAAACTTATCTAAAATCGTTAACAGCATAGACGCAAATAATATTGATAAAATTTAATACAACACCTATTACGTTCCTAATTATATGCAGTATTTTCTTTAAAAGTAATCAGTCCCTCTCAAACTTCCGAAGTTTTTCATCAATCATTAAGGAAGGATCTTAGAAATCAGCATAAAGTTATTGAATTATGATAACAATGTTTGTTTCAAACAAAATTTAAGCCGTCAATAAATTACGTTACTTTTTATTAAACCATACTTGCTTCTAACAAAAACGGAAACATTACCCTTACACCGAGTATATAATATTACAATAGTAAGTATATATACTCTAAGCAATACACATTTTACATAGCCAAAACAAATTTCGAACCGTCAGCACAGATAAACAATACAAATCAGTCACGAAGCAAACCAAAAATAAAATTGAATCTCACTGAACTAACAAGATAATCTAATGTGTAATCGCAACCTTCATCATAATTGAACTGCATTTGAACACTGCATTATTTACATGAGGCAACGTGGGCCGAATTTATTCATCTTGCCAACGATGTACCTACGCAATGTACTAATATTTAATCTATGGCCTCATTAACACTCACAACATCAGAAGCTTTAGTAATTTATCATGTGATAGTGTCATTTAAGTTATTATAATGATATAATACCTGCGTACATAATTAATTAAAATTTATTATATTATGGCAACATTTTGCTAGTGGAAATTCCTCGTACGCATTTTCCCGCGCTTTTCTTGTGGATTTATAGGGTGTATTCCGTTATGCACTGCGACCACTGTAAGGTGTGACGTCAATTCAGTATACTGTGAAGCCGTTCCTCTAGAGCCAGTTATACTGGTTACGATTTAAAACGGAACGCAATCCAGTATAGTCCGGGATACATCGCCCATTTTTGCAAGTGATTACTATCAAGCTAATTTTTCGTGAGTAGCTTTATTTTGATGAGATGCCCAATAATTTCATGTACAAAACTCTTGATTGTGGTAGCTACCAGAGGAAACAAGGATAAAATATTTTGATTCGATGGTTCTCAAATATTAATTACTAACTGAATGTTTTTTTTTTTGTTCAATCTCAAGATAATTATCTAAATTATTCGAAAAAATATTTGTCCTACAAAATCTATGGTTTGATCAAAGAGTCCCCCTTTCCAATGTGTATCGATAACGAAGTCATCATAAATGATTACTAACCAGCTGATTTTTTTATTTTCACTTATTTAATACTTATATAATTCAACAGACATATTGTCCTACAAATTGCGTAATAAATATTTGAGAACCGTCAAATCAAAAATTTTTATCCTTGTTACCTCTGTAAGCTACCACAATCGAGAGTTTCGTACATTCAATTATTGGGCATCTCATCAAAATAAAGCTACTCACGAAAAATTAGCTTGATAGTAATCACTTGCAAAAATGGGCGATGTATCCCGGACTAGTATACTGTCAGCCGCATTTTTTGACGCAGCATTCAAATGAGTGTATTAAAGTTTTCTAGAACATAAAAATAAACTGTTTTGGAGTATGTTATGTACCTACATATAACACGCCTTAATTATTAGAGGATGCATTGGGCCACCCAAGAAGGACTTGTACTTGATAGCGATTGCGACATCGCGCACACCTGCGATTCCAGAGAGTGTTGCGGCAATCACTACCACCGCGAAGCTGTAGCTGCCCCGCCGAAGACGATGAGCACTCTTGGTTCCAACATTGAACCGGGAGGGACGTAGTTTAAGTTAGGAATAATCTATACATATAATAAAATCGTAGGAAAGTCAAAACTGTACATTGAATATTTTTTTAAAAGAATACATAATCCATGATCTATAATCGATATAGAAGCCAAAAACATAGTTTTTAGAATTTTTGTCTGTTTGTCTGTTTGTCTGTTTGTCGGTTTGTCTGTTTGTCTGTTTGTCTGTATGTTTGTCCAGGCTAATCTCAGAAAGTACTGCACGGATTTACTTCAAATTTTGCATGAATATTACTAACAGGTCGGGTCAGGCTGTTATATACATATTATCATGCTATCACCTTCGGGGGAGGAGCTGTGAACCTTTATTTTTCTTACGTATTCCGTGTACTACGACAGCGTACAATATAAAGACTCATGTTTAAATGTTGTTTTTGAGTAAGCCATGCTATTGTCTACCTTTACACTATAAAAACTACATCATTTAAGTAATTTTGGCAGAGAAACAGTATAATGAATCTTAGTAGTATAAAGACAAATTTAAAACAGCGCCATCTATGAGATTTCATTAAAATTAAATCAATTTACATAATATTAACGCTCCTTGGAAATTCATAATTTAAATATTATGATGTTGGTGAGTTTGTTTTTTTTTTAAAGTTAAATAAATAATTCATATCTTCCCAGAGTAAATTTCAGGTGCGCTTATATTTCATGTGAATATACTAAATTTTTATAAGTGAGGGTAGATGTTTATTATTTGATGTTAGTTACAGTTATATAGGTAATAGACGTAATATTTGTATTCTCTTTGGGTAATAGTAGATAACAGTGATTGTGTTCATTGGTTACATTTTTAAAAATCTTCGGCTTTTTTTTAATTTTCGCCTTCTTGCGTTCCCACAAAAGGTAAGTTGTAGCTTTTATATTTATTGTTTATTATAATTATATAGTTAGACTCATGTTTTTAATTAGTTAAAGTTATGACAAAATAAGAAAATGATGAAATTTTATTTTTATCATGTATAACTTTTACAAGACTATATTATACGCCCAAAGAAGGTCACTTTAGTTCTTGATAAAACTTTATTTGTTAGTAGCTTTTTATTAAAATTAGGTACATTTATCTTTTGATTTTTTTTTATTTACAGATTCAATGTTCATAAAAATTGACGATTTGCGTGAGGATGTAGTGGAAATTAGTAACCTTGCGCGTGGTCAATCAATATTCAATACATATTATAATAAAATTCTAGAAAAGTGATGTCTGTACAATGAAAATATATATAAAAAAAATAGCAGGGGTTATTATTAAATCGATCTCAAACCCAAAACTGTAGTTATAATTTTTTTTTGTCTGTTTGTCTGTATGTTTGTGCACGCTAATCTCAGAAACGGCTTATCCGATTTAGATGCGGTTTTCACTAATATATTGTGGTAATCTTCATTTAACATTAAGTGTTTATTTCATGTTAATGGGTTTGTAAATAAAAAAGTTATGACCATTTAAGTATTCACGTCGAACATTTGCAAAGGCATTCTATTGTACACTATACAGTGTACGATAAAACGTAAGTTATCTGTTATACGCTACAGTAATTATTCCTTATAAATGTCCAGGTGATCATATCGAAAGTCCCCAAGGGTGGGGGGGTAAGCTTAGGTAGTAGGGGGGGAAGGGGTCAAATTAGAATTATGCTTACTTCTAGGTAAATTTTATACATAAAATGTCCTTTAAATTATGTCGTATTATATTTTTTAACCCCTTTTAACCATTTTTAACCATCAAAAAGATGGGTGATAAGTGTTTGACCGCTATGTTTGTCTGTTTCTGCCACCGTAGCTCGCTAACAGGTAATACGAATTAGATGCGTGTTAGGCAGCATATTTTCCGACGCTGGTTCTTAGATAAAGTGTATCAAAATCGGTTCATCCATTTATTATACCTAGGTATATAGAGGTAAAAGTGGGAATGTGGGAAAAAATATTAGTTATATTTTTATCCAATTCGGTTTATCCATTTATTAGATTACAGCGGTGAAAGTGGGAATGAACAATAATCGAATGTGGTCAAATAATATACTCAAGCGGCATATCAAAATATAAAAGAGCAACGTGTTTTATCGAAATCGGTTCATCCGTTTATTACATTTAGGGGTGACAGTGGTTAGATAAATAAACCAAATGGAGCATCAAACGACAGGATATGACGTGTACATATAGGTATAATTAGATAATATGGTTTACATCAAAATCGGTTCTGCCATTTACTAGGTGTGGAAAGAGAAAGGTTGAAAGTCTGTGAAAGAAGAGGGGGATATGGGAGCGAGAGGATAGCCACACCCTGGAAATTTTGAACTCTACTCAAAGCCACATAGGCCTGGCTCTTGGCAATTTTTTTTCCTAAAGATACCACTTCTTTTGCCACTGTGATCCATTACAATTTGTGCACGGTTACGGCCCAACTTAAAAGATGTCAAGGAGCAACAAACTTATAGATATCAATATGATGTAGGAATGTAATATGGAGGTAGAGGTAGGTCTCGCTCACTTGAAAATATCACATGAAAATAAGAAACCGAAGTTAAAAATTTAAAAATTAAAAAGAAAAACCCAACGCAACGAAGGAAAAGGAATAAATAATAATTTTACAAACTTCCCGACGATCTTTAAAATTAAGTACCATTATAAAAAAAATATAATTGTATATGATATGATAATGATGGTATGGCAGCTCCGACGACTTTGTTTTTTTATTTTTATAAATATTTAAAATGGTATTTATTTTTAAAGATCTTCGGGAAGTTTGTAAAATTAGTGAAACTTTTATTACATCGTCTCAAACTTTTTGGTCTGTGTAGCGCATGTCGCGTGACGGTCGGCTGCCGAGTAGGTATAAAGCAGTGTTCGGAGTCATTATCGTACAAATACGATAATTTTGTGCCTAAGTTTCACTTTTACCGTGGTTTCATAAAACCACACAACATTTTTTCCTTTTTCTATGCACTTTTCTTCGTTGCGTTGAGTTTTTTTTTTATTTAATTTTTATTGCACGGTCTAAACGGTTTAGTTACTACGGCGTGAGACAGGAAAGATCTGAGCGCTGAGACAAACGTCAAAACGCAAAGGAATAGAATCTGCTATCGATACTAATTATTATTGTCCGCGTATGATGTTTTGATAAGGATTTGTTCACCTTACCAACGACGACGACGACCACGAACAAAATTTTCATCCAGTCGTAATTTAACAAAATTGTGCAAAACACAATTAAAAATAAATTATTAAAATTTCCTGTCGTTCTGGTGATTGGAATTTTTATTTTTGAGATCAACGAATGAAAAAATAGATTTTTCGTAGAAACGGTTATATATATTGTCAAAAACATCCATACAAGGAAGGAATTTATTTTTATTTTTTAGCTCAGTTTAGTAATAAATTTTACTAACAGTTCGTTTAATTATTTATGGTAGTACGTGTTTATTCAATAAAAGTTAAGTAGTAACTACCTACTATGCAGTCACTATTCCACGCGGACGAAGTCGCGGGCACAGCTAGTTTATAATGTAATTTTTTTACAATAAATTATTAATAAGTAAATTTCGGTTTTTTTTGCGCCTTCGCGGGTCGGTCAATATAATTGGCGCAGTCGGTAGGATAATCCTTGAGAGCCGTCTCTCGGAACGCGAAACTACAAGCATCGAGTATCGCTATTCCATCGGAGGGACGACGACGGGGATCCAGAACCTACATCTATTGGCCACCGCAACGCGAAGGGTATCCGAACATTGATACTGCAAGAAAGGCCGAAATTTAAATCCTGTAAGTACACTAATTCTCTTAGTGACTTGCCATTCCTAGATTTGTAAGTTTTCCTAGATTACCCATTCACGGGAACCGAGGAACTGTAGTGCGTAGGTTTAAATATTAATTCATCGCGAATTAATTTTCGAATTTTACAAAATCAATTGTAAAATTCAAATATAGATTAATAAGTTTAAATATTAATTCATCACAAATTAATTTTCGAATTTTACAAAATCAATTTGTAAAATTCAAATATAGATTAATAAGTTCAAATATTAATTAATTATGAATTGAATTTCGAATTTTACCATTTAATTCATTTTATAATTTAAATTTAAATATATTAAGTAAAGATTATTAAGTATTCTTTTTTTTATCTAACGAAGTTAATAAATTTAATTATTAAGTTTAGTATATTCCTAAAGGTAGTACAGATATTTAAATTGTCAGATTTGGATAAAATTTTTAATGCACTTAGACTTTTGCCAGAATTTGATAGTAATGTTAAATAAATTACACAAATTTTATGGCAAAGAGCAAATCCTTCAAGTTAATTATAGAGAATATATAGAAATATAGTTATAGTTTTTACGTTCCCGGTTGTCCTTCATACTACCTTTAAATTATTTAAATTATCCATAGTTCCCTATTGGGAAGATAGTAAAGTCCTAATTCCACCCTATCCTTTTGTGGCAATTCACGACGAGGATTTTATGTACATGGAGGCAGAATGCCCGAAGTGTGGCCTAGAGTATCTATGAGAGGACAAGCTGAACCATCATAGATCCAAAAATGAGTGCCTACATCAAAGCCTATTACTACGAGTGTTCAAGATAATCAAAAAGAAGAAATAGAACACCAATCGGCGGAGTGTGAAATTTCAGCGATATTAACGAGCCTTGCCCGCCAATAGTCGCTGAACTTCAGGAGGGAGGTGTTATGTACCTACATATAACACGCCTTAATTATTAGAGGATGCATTGGGCCACCCAAGAAGGACTTGTACTTGATAGCGATTGCGACATCGCGCACACCTGCGATTCCAGAGAGTGTTGCGGCAATCACCACCACCGCGACGCTGTAGCTGCCCCGCCGAAGACGATGAGCACTCTTGGTTCCAACATTGAACCGGGAGGGACGTAGTTTAAGTTAGGAATAATTTATAATGTAATTTTTTTACAATAAATTATTAATAAGTAAATTTCGGTTTTTTTTTGCGCCTTCGCGGGTCGGTCAATATAATTAGTACTGTCCAATTAAAAATATTTTAATTAATATTAATTGTAAATTGAATTTATAATATAATAAAAGTAAGTACTTTTTCATAAAAAAGAATATAAAAGAACTTTCAGCTCGTATTGAACATTTTCAACACAATCTAATAAAGTTAATTTTTGCAATTCTTCCATTGTTTTATTTATTAATCCAAACTAATTACAGAACTTTAAAATTTTCTGATTATACTGTAGCTTTGTTTATATTAAGACGTTAGGCACTCGAGTGGTTTTGACTGATCATATTACTTGCTCTGTGGACTGATCATATTACTTGCTCTGTGGACTGATCATATTACTTGCTCTGTGGACTGATCATATTACTTGCTCTGTGGACTGATCACGTGATCAAAGTACTGCGAGTACCTTACCTCGAAAACGCCAGTGCTCACAGTAGAATATAGCGGCGCTTAATGACGTCATAAATTTCCCTAGGGTACTGCGGCAGTATACTGGCAGTCCATAACGGAACGAATTTTTCTACAGTGATAGCACTGTGCAGTGGTTGCAGTGCATATCGGAAGACACCCTATGTCATAAGCTTAGTTGAAGTGTTTTTTCGACAATAATTTTTTTAAAAACTAGGTTAGCTGAATGTTTTCAATAGCCAAATTAAGATAGATTTACGAAAATGTTAAAATTTTGGTGATTAATTTAAAAAAATATATATTATTCTTGAAAGATTTAAATAATATAAAGTAGTATTTACTACGTCTCAAACACGTAGACTTCCTATCGTTGACACACAAACTGGCTGTCGATATATTTACATTATCTGTGGACTCTTGTTAGTTTCCCGCCCATTTAAATTCTTCAGTTCGTTGTACAATCGTTTATCTAAATTAAAATCTCGGAAATGTATTCGTGTTAAAATTATTTATTTACCCTTGGAAATTATTGTATGATGTGTTTAAATGTTTTTATAATAAATGAAATCGTTTATCACTAATTTAGGCTAACACGTCATGTGAAGAAAGGTCAGGAAGGGGCGCGTAAAGTGATAAAAATAAGTAAGCTTTTAGTAACCTATAAGTAACTGGACACTTTTAATATTTAACGTAAAACTTGTTGTAAACTATTTCAATATCAGAGACATTAATTAGTTACTAAAGAAGTAGTTGTTTATTGTTTTTTGTTCAGTTACCGATATTTGCGTTTAGAAATATTTGTTTTTTATTTAGTTCCGTTTTAATACTGAATTTTGTTATTTTACAGGGACGTGAGATCTAACCATTTAGACGATGTACCTGACCTGCGTGAGTGTTCCGAGCTACGGGTTTTGTAAGTTTTCATATATTTATTACAATTAGTTTTATACCAAAGAATATGTAGTTAATAATATTCCCACGTCCGTTGTGAAGTTATTGAAGTGAAAACTTCTTTTAAAAATCTTAAACTCGCGTCAGGACACGTGGCCTGATCGAAAAAGCGTAAGACGGACTTTTCTTTTTTTTTTAGCCCTTATATTCCATGCGTAAGACGGATACCATTCCAAAATATCAAACATGCTGAACGTTAATAATCAAGTTTTCACTTCTGCCGGCACTCCCCCAGTGCAACCCGTCTTATTTGCTTACATTATTGTTACCATTATTTTTTTTTTTTTTTCAAAATTATTTATCCGGTCTTTATAATTTGACCATGATTATGCATGCATTCAAATTGTTGATTTCATAAACAATTTGAATGCATGCATAATATTTTATTATATCTTTTATTTGGACAGTTAAATATGATCATTTTTTGCGACTGCCTGTTCCTGTGACTAATTAATTATTTTATTATTTATAGAAATACTTTTTCCAGGGATTTATCAGACAACAACATAGATTCTATTGGTGATGGGGCACTCCATGGTCTCCGACGTATACATGACCTGCTGCTGGCCAGGAACAGGATTAAGAGGATACCTTCTGATGCCTTCCTGCACACCACACGCCTGCAATTGTTGTAAGTAATCTAATAAATATAAAATCACTCACAGAAAAATACCTACCTATTTTTCTATGTACACTTAAGTACTTATTTATTTTTCTAAAAAGAAGTATTGTAATTTCATAGTTAGTACTTTTCTGACCTCTGGCGTATTATCGAGTCTGAATTAAGAAGTCGGTTAATAATATGTCCATCTCTTTTTTAAAAAATAGTAGTTTTATCGGAATAAAACAGTGTCTCGAAAATCAAAGCCTCTACACCTCACTTTAAAGTTAAACTACGAAGTCTTCAGGTAATATTCATCACCCATTAAAAACCTATAAACAGTTTAATAAAACTTACACAATACATAATCACAATGTCTAGTGCATAAATGACGAAAGAAAGAATCGATATATGATTTATACCTACGTTGTCGGCATTTTGCAAGCGGCACAATACCCTCAGAGGGACAATTATGGACATCAATTATGGCTATCTCCGTATCTGGCCTCGCGATCCCAATATTCAATTAGGCAACCTCAACCTGTCGGTTATTTCTTGGAACAATCGTCTTTTCGTATCTTCATTTATCAATTTATTATTCAACACCAGCAATCAGCGTTGTCTATTTTTACGTTTTTGTCCTTTGAATTTAGTGGTCAAAAGAGGTATGCGTAGAAAGAAATTATATTATTGTTTTCTTTATGAACTGTGCTTTTACGGCTGCTATTATGCTAAACCTCTATTAGCCAAATAATTGTACAAATTAGACGAAATAATTAAAATTGATAACATAAACAACTTTATAATCCAGAAAAATATTTGCAATCAATAGTTACTTTTAATGTAATATCATTAATTATACAGCATACTATTCGTAACAACGTAAGCTACTACATAATTTATTACTTATACATACCGTATTCATAAAAAATGTGCAAGTAATTCCAAAGTGGAGAAACTTATTAAATGATCATTTTCCGCACAGACGCTGTTTCTTGGAAACTGCGTTCATTATGCAAAAGAGGATTGGCTTCAGTCGAAGTTACGTAACTTCTGCTTTCACGACTAATGAGATAAATAACTATGGGAATATTTATGTTAACTATTTTAGTTCAGAAGATGTTTAATATATGTGAAGACCTTTTATTGTTATATAATTATAATATGTAATGTACGAAAGTTTTTGATTTGTTCAATCACGATCGTGTTTCGTGCTTGTGATTAATTACCATCATCAATAATCCATTAATTGAGATACTACGCCAAATTTTTCTATTTAACCTTAGATCACTTATAGAACTTCCTATTTTTCTACAACATAGTCTCCATTTAAAAACTGTATTTGTTATTTTTAAACAAGCGAAAATTTCTCTGACCTTGTAAACACTTACAATTATTGCTCTACACCCTCGTTGTGTTACACTTTCATTATAAGTATCTTGAGCTAGTTAGTAAGATATAATATTATAATATAAATATATTTTTAGGTAATTCTATTTTGAATAGTTTGGGGAAAATATCTTCACCGTTAAAAAAATTAAGGTGCAAATATGCGGCTTTTTACGGTGTCATTCCATTGTAAATTCACGAACTTATATAGAAAATACAAGAAATATTAGACAAACCACCTTTTTATCAGAAGGTGAATAACCGTCCACGTTCTAAAATGATCTCAATGTTTCTAATAACACTAACGAGACACCCAGAATGCTCAATTTGAAACTAAATTAGGTGTCCTCGCTAACAATATGCACCTTCTTTGTTGTTACACAAACTTGTTATTTTTCATAGCTTCTATCTGATGCATTTGGTCCGAACTATGAATTAGCTGTAATCTTGATTTATGTATATTATAGCTATGACAAGAGAAATGAAAAATAGAGTTTCGATAGAAATCACAATATCGATTTCGTCAAATAATTTCTTGATATTTTGAATACGAAGTGCAGGATAAGGGTGCTTTTTCATTAATAATGTGCGAGGATGTGTAGCGAGGAATGTGTTTGTAAATAACCAATCATATCGCTTCATTTAGTTTGAAGTTTGAAGTAGTAAGCGTTTGAAGCGACACTATTGGTTATTTAACAGACACAAACATATACCTCGCTACACATACTCGCACATTATTGGTGTAAAAGCATCGAGTACATACTATCTCGATGTGTAAAAGCAAAATGTTGTAACACAAAAATTCAGGCACATGAAAAGTTAACGTTTAAAACGATTATTGTTCTCCTCCTTTTAATTATAAAAAGAAGCCAAATACTTTAAAAATCGTTTTAACTACGTTGGGTACAGACTACAGTACACATTTAAGTTGATTTAATTAAAAATCAGTTGATTTATTTCGCATGACATGTTGTTGTTACAGATTGTCTCACTATAATCATCCTTTTACCTTAATATAATAACTACTTTACTCCAGAAGTAATAAAACTTGCTTAATAATCTGTTTCTTTGTTGCAGAGACCTCGAGTCGAACCAAATCGAGCACATCGATATGGAAGCTTTCGTCCCAATTTCTAAATTAGAAGACTTGTAAGTAACAGTTTCTGTAACCTTATTACGAATGTATTCTTTTGAATTTTTGGCGCCGCCACGTCTTATATTGTTGAATAATAAACTGTAAAGAAACACGGCTAATGTTTCCTTTTATAACTATATTTGTTTACGCAATAATTATCCATACAACTTTTTCATGAATACTCCCAGAAATAGTCTCTAACAGAAGTTCAATTACTGCTCCATACCATTTTTTTTTTATTTATATCCACATGTAAAATTGTATAACCTGTTTGTTTATATCTTTAAACTTCTGAATGAAAATGACGAAATCTCTTGTTTCCCAAATTGAAGTAAGCCAATAAAAAGTAATGGTCACCATAACATCCATTAAACATACCTATAAAATCTAATTTATGTTTCAAAGCCCTAATCCATTATCACATTATGTGAATGTATTGCAAATCCAATATTCCTATGCATCGAATTGATAAGTGTTTTACAAGAAGTTTTCCTCAAATAATATCTGCGTGTAGAATTTTACCCAATTTTTACCGCACTTTATTGTTACATTATGTATGGATGAGAAAAGGGGAATAGATAACAATACTCGTGTGATTTTTTTTTGCACATTGTTAGGTTGGTTCACAAGTCGTCAAAATCCCCAATTTTGAAATTTCGGATGAGTAATCATCTGATCCACCACTACTCTATAAAATATAAGGCAACATTCGTATCCTTAGTTACGGAAATCTATGCGTAACGTACTTACCTACCACCAGGCCAATGCCTCTGTTCGATTGCCTTCATACAACACACGAGCAGTCCACCCTGGATTTGGTACATATAGCCTATGGCAGTATTACATACATATCCAACTTTGAAATATTTTTTTGCAATCGGTCCAGTTGTTCCTGAGATAAAAGCGTTTAAGCAACCAACTCTTAAACGCTTTTATCTCAGGAACACAAACACAAATGTCTGTACGTATGTGTAAAATGTATACAATATGTATGTATAGGTACCTACATTTGCATCAAATGTCCTGCTTTTCATGTAAAATTTGTATCTTATGTTTTGTACGCATTCAAGATTATAAATAAATAAATAAATAAATATGTATGTATATACAGAAACGTTGGCAACAACATGTTCCCCTCTCTCCCCGCGAGTGGGTTACAGCGCCTGCTCCACCTGAAGGCTCACAACAACCCGCACCTGCGCCGCTTCCACCCTCCGGAGCTCTTCCCCAGGATACAAGTAAAGTACACATGCGTATTATGTTTTATTTTGTTTTTAATTTTTTTTCTGTTAGATTTCACATGTGTCATAAATTAGGCTTTCATGATGTGTTTTTTTGTTTCTTATTTTGTACTTCTTACTTTTGAAAATGGTTCTATTGCTATATTGTTAAGTATATAAATTTTTGACGATAGTAAATAATACAATAATTTTTTTTTTGTTAAACTATTCGCGTCAATTGCCTAGTTCTGCTGGGATTAGGAAAACTGTCGTAAATCGTCGTACGTTACAATTTCACTTATATCGTAACAATTACCTCATTATTATTATTCCACATATACCGTAAACATTAACTCACTATTATTATCCCACATATTCCGCAATCATTACCTCACTATTATTTCATTATCCCACATATACCGCAAACATTAACTCACTATTATTATCCCACCTATACCGCAACCGTAAACTCACAATCACTAATACCTAATTATTCTCTATCAGACACTAGTCCTATCCTACGCATACCACTGCTGCGAATTCCTGCCCCTCATGGAGGAAGTCAATGAGGAGTGGTCTGAACACGAAGGCTTCAGCGATCTGGTGCTGATCCCACCAGCTCATGTAGACCTGGCTGCGTGGGCCAATGCTACGGATATATGGCCGCATTATTGTAAGTATTAGAATATGATAGAAAATTGTATTGCGTAATTGAATGTTGGAGGAATCAATTAAGTTTTTAAAAATGCAATAAATGATTAATTTATTTCAATTATGAATCTATTTTCGGTACCGCTATAGACCTTTTTTTGTTACACAGGTATTTCAAGTCATTTTTGGAAACAGATTAGCTTATGTATTTTAAATGTGTTTGAATTTGAATTTTTAATTTGAGTATCGGTCAATTTTTAGTTTGATTTAAAGTTAGAATTAAAATCTAAAATGTATCTTCATATTATCATAGTGAATGCAACGGGTACTGGCGCGCGACTAGCGGGCGCTTGGACCGAACGTGCTTCGCCGCGAACCGTGCGCTGTGTACCACTTCCCGGTATGATACCCATATTTCTTCTTTTTAATAAATATTTCAGGACATTCAGGCTTTTCTCTATTTACTGTTCATAATTTACCGTTATATGTATTAGCTCTATCTAAACAGTCTTCGCTTCCGATAGGTATTCAACACGCGCAATTTACATTTCTAATCTAGTTTTACTCATACATTTTCTGACACCTTACTAAATTTACCACTATTAAAATAGTTACAGTACAGATTAGTAACAGTGCCTATAGAGTGTAACGGCATATAGTGTAATGGTATAGAGTGTAACAGCATAGAGTGTAACGGTATAGAGTGTATCGGCATAGAGTGTAACTGCATAGAGTGTAATGGCATAGAGTGTATCGGCATAGAGTGTAACTGCATAGAGTGTAACGGCATAGAGTGTATCGGCATAGAGTGTATCGGCATAGAGTGTAACAGCATAGAGTGTATCGGCATAGAGTGTAATGGCATAGAGTGTAATGGCATAGAGTGTATCGGCATAGAGTGTATCGACATAGAGTTTAACGGTATAGAGTGTAACAGCATGGAGTGTAACGACATAGAGTGTAACGACAGAGTGTAACGATATAATGTGTCGGCATAGTGTTACTGTATAGACTGTAACGGTATAAAGTGTAAACAGTATAGAGTACAGAATACAGCATTCCAGACTATTCATTACTTTATAGATTTCATTTTGTGTCCAGGTCCATTCCTCCCGTGCGTGGACCTGTTCGACTGGTGGACGCTCCGCTGCGGCGTGTGGGCGGTGTTCCTGCTGGCGTTGCTAGGCAACGGCACCGTGGTGTTCGTGCTGCTGTTCAGCCGCAGCCGCATTGATGTGCCGCGGTTCCTTGTTACTAACCTCGCCGCTGCTGACTTCTTCATGGGGATTTATCTGGGTGAGATTGTCGATCTATAGTATACATGATGAGTCATGACGTCACTTGACACATAGTTGGTGTAAAGTGACTTCTGTGTTACATGATGTAATATGACGAACGATAGGAAATTTTGAGTGACAGGAAAGTTAATGATATTTTGTGAAAAACGTTTTCTATTATTTCGGATAGGTTACTTTTGTTATAAGTTATTTGTAATAAACTATACTAGTGTAATAATAGTAAAATATGCTAAATTAATTTTAGTACAAGAATAAAATAGACCGTATATGTTATTTTTCACGGAATAAAAGAAACGTGTTCGTGTCAGGTTTCCTGGCGGTGGTGGACGCGGGCACGCTGGGCGAGTTCCGCGCGCACGCCATCGCGTGGCAGGCGTCGGGCGCGTGCCGCCTGGCCGGCTTCCTCGGCGTGCTGTCCTCCGAGCTGTCCGTGTTCACGCTGGCCGTCATCACGCTCGAGCGCAACTACGCCATCACGCACGCCATGCACCTCAACAAGCGGCTGTCGCTGCGCCACGCGGCCGCCGTCATGGCCGCGGGCTGGGCCTTCGCCCTCGCGGCTGCCGCGCTGCCGCTGCTCGGCGTGTCCGACTACCGCAAGTTCGCCGTGTGCCTGCCCTTCGAGACGGGCTCCCCGGCCGCGCTCGGCTACGTGGTGGCGCTGCTGCTCGTCAATGGGTTCGCCTTCCTCGTGCTGCTCGGCTGCTACCTCAAGATGTACTGTGCTATTCGTGGTTCACAGGCCTGGAACTCGAACGACTCGCGCATCGCGAAACGCATGGCGCTGCTGGTCTTCACCGACTTCCTATGCTGGTCGCCCATTGCTTTCTTCGCTTTAACCGCCGCGTTTGGAGCACAATTGGTGTCGCTAGAGGAGGCAAAAGTTTTTACAGTATTCGTTCTACCACTGAATTCCTGCTGCAACCCCTTCCTCTATGCAATATTAACGAAACAGTTCAAAAAGGACTGCGCGCTAGTCTGCAAAGCGATAGAAGAGTCGCGAGTGACGCGCGGCATCGGTCGCTGCCGGCACTCGTCCAACTTCAGCAACCGGCAGACGCCCGCCAACACCAACAGCCTGGCGGAGCGGTCGTCCCGCGGGCAGCACGGCGCGGCCTGCGCCTGCCGCCGCCTGCTGCCCGGCGGCGCGACCGACGTCACCCGACCTGCCAGTACCACTAGCACACCCCCTAGCGGCGAACGGCTACTACGCTGGTTACGAGCTTGCGGCCGGCGCGGTACAACTACAGCCCCCCCCGCCCCGCGCGTCCCCCCCGCACCCCCCGCCCGCGCCGGCTCCGTGTCCTCCTCAGTGGAGTTCTCCTCGTCCCGCTCGGACTCGTGGCGCACGTACGGCCGCCCGCCCCCCCCACCGCGCCGCGCTGCTTCATGGCTTGTTGCGCGCAAGACCTCCCAAGACTCGAACCTATCATCCTCCCGCAATGATTCCTCAGGTTCCAACGCGACCGCGTCCACTGGGACCTGGCGTACTTCCCGCTCTGGTGGTAGTGCGACCACTGGGGCAGGTTCGTCACGACCAAGGTTAACACGTCAACCAGCGATAGTGGCTGATGAGCCCCCAGCCTCCCCCGGCGCGTTGCCGGCGCCCCGAATGTTGCACACCATCCCCTCGGCTGCAGAAACCGAACTACAGCCAGAGGATACTGACCCCCGCTGAAACAACTAAATAAACAAATTGAACGATAAACTTGCTCAAAACAGAGTATTATCAAATCGTAGACTATTCAAATTAGCTTCTTATAGATGAAATCCAGTCACCCGATCAAGACCCGAAGCTATTTAAAATTCCCTTATCACCATTAATGTTGAGGTAATCATTTACGCCTATTCTAATAGAGACGATATGACAATTATTTTTAAGGAAATTTATTATTAAAATATTAGGCGTAAGCCGCTCTCGCTCTCGGCTCTCCTATGAGAATAAAAAAACAGTGTCTTACGCAACCGTCCATTAGCGCCGACCGCCGTGACTCGAATGAGCTCCTTCACAACAAATAACAATTAGCGACTACCCACATTTCCCTCGCTGAACTCCCACTAGATGACCGAGAAGACAAATAAATAATTATATTTTGTACAGTATTATTAAAATAATGATACTAACGTAAGAGCGTAATTTTAAAGATACGATATATTTATTTAGAAAAATTTATCGATAAGTAGATTTCCGTTGTTCGATGTATACCTAGCTACGTTAAGATGTGAAGTGAATGAAGTGATATTATTTGTAAATTTTGATGTGAATATTTTAGCTGAGAATAAGCAGTATTTAAATACAGTATATTGTTGTTTAAATAGTTATTTACAGAATAAGATAGGTTTTATACAGCGAAGCTTCGAGTAGATCACAAATGAATACATTAAATTCATAATAAAGATATCTCTACAAAAAGTACATCCAATTCATTTAAAAATATTGTCTAAAAGATACTTTACTATAAATGTTTAATATAAAATTAAAACTGCTTTTTCGATTTTATAATTTTAAAATAATAAAAAATGTATTTAAATATAATATGTAACGGTTACGTTAAATCAACTTACAATTCAATCTGTACTTTGTACGTTACAATTTACAATTCAATCTTATCTACATCCTTAAAGATTTTTGTATATTCTATTAAATGTATAGAGTCAATTATTAAATTTTACTTTACTTTGAAATAAACTGGCCTAAGTTGTACCTAAACAGTTGTTAATATAATATTTATTTTATTATACTGTTAGTGTAGTGTGTAAATTGTCTATTTATTAATAATAATGTACGTACGAATGACTGGTAATGTTATTTATTTTTTTCTACAGTACAATTAAACAATATGAAGAATTATCGAGTTTCATTGTATTCTAACATCCCTAACACAAAACTTCTCATGAGTTTTATTCCCGTGTCCCCAAAGGACCATGATCTAGAATGGCGGCCATTTGCATTTTATGTCATTATTGACAACCTGTGCTCTCAGTTGAAATGCGAATACTTACGTGAAAACTCATTAAATTTGATTCATCATTTTATCTTATGTCAAACCGCATATATTAATGATTCAATGTTTATGAATTATAGAGTGCATTGCTCTGTATTTTACGATTGGAAAAGCAATAAATGAAACACATCGGAATATTATAATAATATTTTTTATTATATTTACAAACACGTTATTGTACAGATAACGTAACTATAAAATTGTTATAATTTAAGTTTTAACAATATTAAAGAAAGGATCATTCTAAAAATAAATAATTAAATAATAAAAACAAAGACACTGAAGTGTTTTCTTTTCACGACTTTATACTTAAAATTTTACAAATTTTAAACAATTGAGTTTACTTAGTTGCAGACTGTACATACAATTTGAATTTATACCTATTGTCTTATTTAAAAACAAATTGATAATAAACTAAAAATAAACAAATAAATAGGTGCTAAAATATCTAATAAAAATTTTATCATATAATTTCACAGCGAATTTCGTCGCACAATGACTAAGCGTTTCATTTTAGCTTTTACATGTCTAAAACCAAGTCTAAAACGCAACGAATACCTACTGCCGTATAGAAAATAGAAATTATAAAATTAATCCTCATACTAAGTATGTAAATAATACATTTTAGAAATTTTCAAATATTAATAATTCCATTATTCCTAATTGCTGAACGAAAATTCGTAGGTACTACAAAACAGCCTTCACTTCCTAGTTAGATGCCCGTAATTTGTATACGAAATACAATAGTCTGTAATACTCTACAAAATACACTAATTATTATTATTTATTACATAGTATACTAGCAATCGAACCAAAACCTAGTTACACTACACATCTATACCAACAGGAACAGTAAATATAGAGTCATATGAATATTATATCGCTCTTATATTTGAATCGAACGCAGTCTGCGAACGGATATTGGTAGCAGTAAATAAAATTACAGCGGTAGCACCTGGTGCATTGACGCATGTATCCAGGCCTTTATATCGTATAGATATACGATCCGATTTTAGATTTAGTACTATATTCCAATAAACAGGACATACCACGTAAATTTAAAGTTATGTTAACATTTTATTGATAGAATAGTTGCAATTGTAATTAACTTGTATTTTGTAGTTACGAAGTAGTATACAGATTACAGTATTATAATATTATCTGTGACTATACAAAAACTCATAAATGGGTTTATAAAAAAATGATACAATAGTATACTCTCAATTAGTATTTAATTGACAATTAAGAATATGTTATAATTACAAAAATACTCTAGCTTACATTTCTACACAAAACAGTGTTCATAATTAGTAGGTACGTACAAAATTCATTAAACTAAAAATTAATTTTCTACAAAGAAAATATTAAATAACTAATAACTAATTTAGCTGGACGAATACAATCTTGCGTAAAATGCAACTTAGTTTTGGTAAAATACAACATTACTTCCTTTCATTCTCGAAATCCTCTTGGCAATAATAACCAAAGATTCGCAGGAACAAAATGTCCTACCATTTACAAAATCAAGGAACGTGATCCGCAAATCGTAGTCTAAGTGGGGTTAGGATGCGATTCAGAGCTTGGTTCCGTATGCTCCTCCTCAGGTTCGCGGATGACGTCACGGCGTCTGCGATTCCTCCGGTTGCGAAATTCGGCGAACTGTCGGCCGAGGGAGTCGTCGAACATGTCCAGTCGGCGGCGGCGATCCTCCACGCTGGCTGACACATTTGAAGCACTTGCTGCGCTCGTCACTTTCTCTTCCGTGTCTTTTTCTTCGTCCACTTCCTGGAATAAGAAATAAAATTACAGATACAGGAATCTAAAGAATTAGTGTATTTAAATTTTTGTTCGCAGTTTGGTGTATAAAAGGCACATAATAGAGAAATTGAGTTCTTATCTTTAGGTAGATTTAATTTTCCAAGTAGGTACAAATGCGAACTAAAACATACTATATTTATGACACACATGTAAATTTCTGTAATTAAATGTGTATTTCTACAGTAAAAAAAAGTCTTTAAGCTTTATATGTATTAGGGAATTGCTTGCGGATTTCATTCGTAACATTCCTACGTGAGCCGAGGTGGAGAAATTGCCAAATTGCGGCAATATTTCGCCCAGATTTGCACAAATTATTCCGCTAATTTACGTAAATGGCTAATTACTCTTATACCTAATTTTACCATAAATCAATTAAATGCTATGTACATATCCATACAAAATATCAGGGTTAGATTGTTAGGATTTAAATAATACAAATTAGTTTTAGTAACTAGACCTAGCTACACGATGTTTAATAAATTAGTAAAACTACAGAGATGGCAATCAATTAAGGCTAATTACCTATATAAAATGATTCAGGTATTATTTTTCAGGTTTATTTTCAAATTATCTATGCTTACCTACAAATATTTAAGTAGTAACTAATTATAAATACGACTTTCGTTTATAAATGTTATCAATTATGTGTTGAATATAACAAATAAAAGGAGATATCTTTTTTTTTTAATGGACATAATTGTACCTTTATTTCTGCAAAGGTGACTGGCATAGTGTGGTGCCGCAAGCGCGGCTCGTTGCGGCGCCGGCGCCTGCCGCGGGTCAGCGCGGATGCCGCCGCGGGGTACACTGCGTCCATACCTATTTGTTTACATAGATAATGGCTTAAATATAATCTGTGTTCCGATAATATGAATCATTATCTATGCATAACAAATTTCGGCGTAATCGATCCATATGTTCATGTGATAGAGCAGCAATCTATATGTATTTAAATGTCTGATACATATATAAAATTTTTTGAATGTAGGTATTTATGAAGCAACTAGCTTATTGACCATTGTACGGTAAATATTAGCCTATGTCCTATCCTAAACTTAATACTATCGTTGTTCGAAATTTCATCAAAATCAGTTCATTGGTTTAAGCGTAACATGCGCGACACAAAGCGTGACACAAAGAGATACATATTTTCAAATTAATAATAAGTACTAATATTAGTAGGAATTAAACACTGAATGAAAATAAATAAATAAATAATGTAGTTAATCTAAAACAACCCCTCTGGCTCTATCAGTCACGGATCACCGTTATTTAGGGTGCACTCACACACATCAGTCACCGTCAAGTCACCGATGACTGATCGGTGACGGTTTGTGTACGTATCCACAAACACCAGTCACCGTCATGTTGTCCGTCAGTCACGTCGCCGGTTTGACTGAATCATTGAACACATACATCAGGTTAGTCAGTGATTAGACGTGTGTCACGCTAGAGAACATGTAGCAATTATTGACGGTAGCACGACGCTGACTGAACTGAGACGTGACGGCACCGGGTGAGTGGGGATAAAAGTATGATACATGTATGGAAAGATTATTTGACGTGCCTGACCGGTGACGTCACTGATAGATTTCGTGCCGGCGACTGTCGTGTGGGAACAGAGTCATACTAGAACTATTGATACATATTTTTTTTTAATCCTGTCCGGTGACGTGCCGTGACGGTGACTGATGTGTGTGAGTGCACCCTTAAATACTGATAGAGCGGTCACTTTTAATTTTATTTCACTGTTTCTCATATTAAATAGAAACAGAACGAAAGAGAAAAAACTAACTAAATCGTATCTAATAGGTATTTAGAGTTATATTTATTGAATAAAAGAAAATTAGGTTCTAAACAATTATTAAAAGAAATACTTATTTTTAACGATACGACTAATAAATTCTGAAAAGCGGATGTTATGTTGTGAAGAAAGCTAACGAGCTGCGGAGCTATTAGCTATCGTGTTTTAATTTTGCCAATGTAGTTTTATAATGCTTCCTCTTTCAATATATTATTTAGATGTTTACAGAGGCAATTTTAAAGAAACGTACCCATCTAATAATAATAAAACAGATTTTATGAATATTTATAAAATTGCGATGAAAAAGAGCGCTCGAAATAATTTTCACAATAAGTTTAAAAAATCACACATTTAAATATGCTATAAAATAAATTAACCAAGTAACAGATGGTAATGACAATGATAGTCATACGTTAGCCAACACTTGCTCTCCTATAAGGTCAGTAAAAGTAATAAGTAAAAGTATATTGATAAAAATTCGGCGTCCTTGGTACAATGGTTTGCGCATGAGCACTACAACCGAGAGTTTCAAGGTTCAATCCCGATGTATCATAATCAAAAGGGCGAAGACTGATTGGCAAGTGAAATAGATAAAATCTGAACTAAAGAATACTTTAGTTTTAAATTGACTCTCCAAATCAAGCCAGAAATAAAGCAAAGATTAATTTATCTAAATATGTACAAATATTAATGAAAATCCAATCCTTATTGTATGTTTGTAACTAACACACAACAAATCACATGAAATTGAATATTTGAATAGATTTACTGAACATTACATAGAGCATAGAGCATTAAATAACCATAAATAATCAATTAAACTGTTGCCAGGTAGCTACAATATGTTTCAATTAATGTACACACTACAGTATAATATACTCACCGCTGTAGCAAATGCTCACTCCACTATTAAATGGCACTGCACTTAATCACTTCCACACACGCGAAGCAAATATGATCAATACGCATAATACAAGTAAATGTAAAATAGTACGCGACGCCCAACGAAATTATAAATATCGCACGTTCACTCCAGTCTCCACGCGAGTGCACTATCGTGTCGGCCGGCCCGATCCATTTATGCAAATCATGCAAACTGTGAAATTAACCGCGCTTTTTTCCCGAGAAATCGACATGTTTTGGTGTGTGACCGCGTAATATGGCACACTGCCAGCGCCTCACGGCCGCGTTTCATAAACAAAACGAGCACTTCGATAAACAAAATACAGGGAAAATTGTTTATAAATATGCAAATAGAACTTATGTAAAGAGTTACATTTATTTGCCTTTCTTCATCTCAATCGATAGCTTTGTTAAAAGAGTTTGTTTAGTTGAAACGTCTTTGATTACATACGCTAACCGTACCGGCGCTGTATTACATTGTGACGCGGCTTTCAGCTCGCTTCAATGTTGCGGCAGTGCGTTACTTTCCTTGGAGCTAATAGCGTAATGTTTCATTGGATTTCCAGACAGATAATAATCTGAAGCCCTAGTTCAATAACCTGAGCTGATAATGTCATTTTAATCGAAGGTTACGTGATTGGAAGCTAGGAGTGGGTTTCGTTACCGTTGAATAATTTAAATTTTAAATAAACAGCTTAAGCGTGATCAATTTACAGTTGAATTACAGTTTAGTGTGATAAATCCAGATTACGAATTTGAATTTCTATTGACACTATTCTGCCCAGTGTTATAATCTAGACTCTAGATTATAACACTGGGCAGAATCTCTAGATTCTAGAGTCATAAAAGCTAATAATACATATTATCACATATCCTGAAATCAGAAGTTGCAACCACTAACAGCCAATACTACTGTACTTTGAAATAGAGTCTAAAATATTATTTAGACGTGACATGCATGTACATGGTGCCGTATTTCCTTTAACTATAACGTAACGTAACGGCACCAGTCTTGTACAGATTAAGGAAAAAATTGAAGTTTTTTGCAAATTTCTCGTAGGTTTTTTAACTTTATTGGATATTGTTTAGTTATACCTTTAGTTCTATGTTAGTTTAACGTAACCAATGTTAGAAAAAAGATTACATTGCATAAATAATGAAGTTATTTATAAATTAAAAAACCACTTTTTTGCACCAGTGTTGGACAGTGAAAAATCTAATGATGGACACCCAGTTTTGGACAACATCCAGTTATGAACACCCATTTATGGACTGTACCTAATGTCGTTTCTACAGTTATTTACACTTGGAGAAGACTTATAGCTGTTATCAATAGAATCTTGAAAATGATGATTGGAATACAATAAATCGGGGATGTATTTATAAAAAATAGTACTTATTAATTATTTTGCATAACAATTGCATTTTTCTAGGCAAAAATTGGACAAATGCATCGTTAAATACGAGTTATGTCCGTTAAGAAACACCAATATGGTTTTTTTCTCAATAAGTCAGGGATGAAAAATATAACTAAAAAAATGTGTGCGTGTACTAGAGTACACACGTAAGAAGTGAAACTTCTTTATGTCCTTATTTTTCAAAAAATAATTTACTATATACATTATACAATATTAAAGAAATACGTTAGTCACACGCTCGTCGCTACCTACTTAAATATTTACACCGGCCGCTGCTGCAACTCGCTCGCTTCGCTCGCTCGGCTCGTGCGGTAGTTCAAAAGTTAACCTAAGATGCTCGTCGCTTCGCTCCTCGCTACCTATTTACATATTTACACCGGCTGCTGCTGCAACTCGCTCGCTTCGCTCGCTCGGCTCGTGCGGTAGTTCAAAAGTTAACCTAAGATGCTCGTCGCTTCGCTCCTCGCTACCTATTTGAATATTTACGCCGGCCACTGCCGCGACTCGCTCGCTTCGCTCGCTTGGCTCGTGCGGTAGTTCAAAAGTTAACCTAAGATGCTCGTCGCTTCGCTCCTCGCTACCTATTTAAATATTTACACCGGCCGCTGCTGCAACTCGCTCGCTTCGCTCGCTCGGCTCGTGCGGTAGTTCAAAAGTTAACCTAAGATGCTCGTCGCTTCGCTCCTCGCTACCTATTTAAATATTTACACCGGCCGCTGCTGCAACTCGCTCGCTTCGCTCGCTCGGCTCGTGCGTTAGTTCAAAAGTTAACCTAAGATGCTCGTCGCTTCGCTCCTCGCTACCTATTTGAATATTTACGCCGGCCACTGCCGTTTTCAGCTTATAAAGGATTTCGACTTAGGCGGATTTTGATTGGACAGAGAGTTTGAGGTTTATTCTTATAAATTTTGAATTCATAAAATTATAATTGAACACCTGACACCAATCAAGCAAACACGTGTTTACGTGAGTCATAGATTTATTATCGTATACTCCTAAAATGTTTTCTAAGAAACAATAGTGTACTTACATTGTCGGCACGTTCTTAAAGTCGGTAACTTATTTTTGTTCGAACAATAGAGGTAATAAATTCCTAATGATCAAGTTGTAAAGGTTGTAAAATAAAAAAAATATTCTATATTAAAACGTAAGTATGTATATATAATATGTGCGTCATTAATTTCTGACTGTTTCGAAATTTGGTGCAAAATAAAATAGTGTGTAAATAAAATTTGTAAAAAATCAATAAAATAAAACAATTGAGTAAAGATCTATAGGCATATTATGTATGTATTTATACAAGATATGTATATTATATATTTATACAGGGAACTTCTCAACGTGTTATCTATGAAATTATACTTTTACTCAATTGTTTAATTTTATTTACACACTGTTTTATTTTGCACCAAATCTCGAAACAGTCAGAAATTAATGACGCACATAGTACATAATATATACATATTAAGACAGAGGTTAAGCTTAAATAACTTGAAAAATAAATAACATGATCACGCCCACGTGTTGGTGTTTTAAAAAATTCAATCAAAAACTGAGGTTAACTTTAAATACAATTTTAGAAAAATAAATACCACAATCAACATTCAAGTATTAGAAAAAATTGATACCATAATTCCACCCACG
This sequence comes from Colias philodice, assembly GCF_061535455.1. Taxonomy (NCBI): domain Eukaryota; kingdom Metazoa; phylum Arthropoda; class Insecta; order Lepidoptera; family Pieridae; genus Colias; species Colias philodice. The sequence continues at coordinate 738,296 of NC_143111.1, read as the reverse complement.
TGTTAGTGTATTGAAAAATACAATCAAAAAGTGAGGTTAATCATAAATAACTTAGAAAAATAAATACCATTATTACACCTAAGTATTAGAAAAATAGATATAATTACTTATTTACTTTTTTTAGAAATTCACTGGAATTAGAATTAAAACAAACCCTTTGATTTTGCTGATCACTTTAATATAACATGTATATAGTCACGAGTACGGCGTAACGCAAAAATGTAACGCGCGCGGCGTAACGCAAAAAATGTAACGCGCGCGGCGTAACGCAAAAAATGTCTCACAAAATTTTTGTCCACCCCCGATAAAGAAGTTTCACTTCAAAAAGTACTGCCATTCCATCCATTTTGGGACTTCTTCTTCTTCGTCATATCACTCTAGGGGGGTAGATGTTACCCGCTTCACGATAGTCCGCCATATCTCTCTGTTTCCTGGCATTCCGCTACACTCGTGAAGTGAATCGCCAATCTGAATCCGCCAGCAGCCTTAATCTGATCGGTCCATCGATATGGATTACAAATTGTAGCACGAGGCAAAAAGCTTTTTTTAAACTGTTGTCAAGATGGTGTGGATGAAATTTAAGCGTGTGTGCTATTTGGTGGTGGAATTTAGCAGCAGACAACGATCCAAACAGTTCATCAGAGAACTCTCTATGATAGATGCGTTACAATACGTATAAGTATGCGACTTCTCTACGCAGTGATAGAGAATGAAGCCGAGAACGAGTCGCACAGCACATAATGACCCATTGTTCTAAAATATATTCTTCATGTTTAGATAGATATTATGTTGTTGGACCCATTAGTGTAATTTTAACAAAAAATATCACTGTCCATTATAGGAACCAAAGCAAATCCAGTCATGGACAATTGTTGTACAATATTGGAACCCTTTGTTTGAAATGGTCGTGATAGGTATATTATTAATCAGAAAGAAAAGACAATACAGAAAAGCGCATGTAATTAATACCTTTAAAAAAAGTTTATTTTCGACATATGTCCATAAATGGATATATCCTTAGAATTAAATCCAGTTATGGACACTGATGAATTTTATTTAAACAACATAACCTATCATGATACTAAATCGTGTAATATTTCGTACACTTAACTACTATAAATAAAAGTAATATCAAATTTTGCTGACATTTATACAAAAATTCTTATAACCAAAATTGTGTCTTCACTTCCTTAAGGATTTTCTTAGTAAAAACGGATTTCTTCGAAACGAGTCGCAGCAACTAAACATTACGTTCTGCCATCTTCAAACATTTTGGCCGAATAAGATGAAATGTCGTATTTTGATAGCTTATGAACCAAACTTTTATTTTAAGTATTGCCAAATTATATAACGTTAATTTTGGTCTTAATATTTAAATTTAATATTTATTTTGTCCATTACTGGATGCTTGTCCACGACTGGTGCCGTTACCTTACCTAATAATATTATTATAATCTAAACAGTAAATACCAACACATATTATAATTATGATAATATAAGGTAAGAGGATGCAGTGACAGCACTCAAATGGATTCTGCGAGTGCTCTTGCTTTTATATTGTCGTATAATAAAGTCGATTCTGAACGAAAAGAGAAAATCATAATTTACGAATGAGAAGTGAGAACACATCTGATTTGCTATGTGTAAAATAATATTTAATAAGCCAGCTAAAACTACTTATTTGCCTGGTGGATCTTTAAAAAACCAAACCTATATGTATTTTAAATCTATCAATATTAAAATTGAAAAGCCTGCTTTTAATATAGAAAGTAGTCCATTTTTATTAAATGCATAATATGGATTACACTGAACCAAAATAGTAATTTTTACAATTTTTGTCCGTCTGTTTGCTCCGACTAATCTTAGGAACGGCTGGACCGATTTTGACGGGACTCTGACTGACAGATAGCTGTTGTTATCACTACATAGTATAAAACAAAGTCGCTTTCCCTGTCCCTATATCCCTATGTCCCTATGTCCCTTTGTACGCTTAAATCTTTGAAACTACGCAACGGATTTTGATGCGGTTTTTTTTAATAGATAGAGTGATTCAAGAGGAAGGTTTATATGTATAATAACATCCATTAAATAGTGGAGAAGTACTGTTATTTTTGAGGTTTCTAATGTGATGTCGTAATTTTTTACATATTTTCCGCTTACATTGCAAACGCAGGCTGAACCCTACGAGTTTTATCAAAATAATGTACTAAGTATTATACACATTGAAAAGGTCTACAGAAAAGTCCGCGATGGTATATGTCTATCTCTTATGGATAACCCACAATAACATTTTTTTGTCATTTACTTTTTACGACAAATAATGGCTAATATTCGATGCGATTTTAACCAATACAGCATTAATCCTTAACCAATTAAATACCTTGAATACATTGTTCATTTAATATAGATCTATATGGCCCTTTACACCGTATGATTTAAGTGATTATTTTCGAAGATATTACAGATTTAAAAATTGCGGGACGTAGCGTTTGCGGCGATACCGGCCGGCCGCCCGGCTATCGGGCGAGTCGAGCGGGCCGCTATGTTTTTAATTTTATATACCTACAACCATCTACAACGTTCACAGTTTTTCTGTAGTGTATTTTGTATCAGTATTGCACCCGTGCGAAGCCGGGGCGGGTCGCTAGTAAGGAATAAGTTTAAAAAATTTATAAGTCATCATCCATAGAATACATCTATTTTATTAACTATTAATTACATCTATTTTATTAACTACATCTCTATAAAATATAATGTTTTAACGAGTATGATCGGTCGATCCTTGGTGGAGAAATAATATCTACTATAAATCAAATCGTAATTGGGTAAAAAAATGTGTACGTGTACACACGTAAGAAGTGAAACTTTTTATGACCTTATTTTTCAAAAAATAATTTACTATATATGCAACTTTACAGAAATACGTCGAATCACGCGTGGTAGGGATAAGAAAAAGATGGCACGTAACGGAAAAATATCACGAGTAACGAAAAAATGTTACACTAAATTTTTTTCCAACCCCGATAAAGAAGTTTCACTTCAATAATAATAAGCTAAATTTATGATCTATCTGATTCCTGCTTAAATTTATAGCTTTCAAAGAAAACCCGCATAGTTCCCGTTTCCGTGGGATTTCCGGAATAAAACTTAGGTTTTAAGAGGGTAACTTGGATTAACACATAGGATATTAGTATCCTATGTGTTAATCCAAGTTACCCTCTATATGTATGCTAAATTCCATTGTAATCGGTTCAGTAGTATTTGCGTGAAAGAGTAACAAACATACACATACAATATGATACACATCCTCACAAACTTTCGCATTTATAATATTAGTAGGATATGGTAGGAAGTAGGATAGGATATCTGTCAATAATAATAAATGATATCTGTTTAAACACAAAATATATAATTGCAGCGTTTGTTTGTTTGTTTAAACGCGGCGCTCTTATTACAGAAACTATGTAAAGGTAGCATTCGGATCTGGGCGGTCGCGACCCGGCAGCCGCTGCCCCGCAGCCGCGACCGTGGTCGCGCCGTACCGCTTCGTAGGGAATTGTATGCGACAGTGTCCGACGCAAGCGACCGAGCCGCGCGGCCGAGGGGCGTGGCCTGCTCGCGACTTTGGCAGCGCCGCCAGGCCGCTCCGGGAGCAGTACGGTCGCGCTGCTGGCGACGTTTACCGATGAAAACGACGAGTTTTTAGTTGAATTAATTGCTAAAAATCCACCACTTTACGATCCTCGACTCAAAACCTACAAGGATAATGTTATGATAAAATAAATCGATTTTATTCCTCTTTGATGATAGTAAGACCAACATTATTTGATCGTCCTCTTCTTCGTCCTCTTCTTCGTCCTCTATCAGTCTCTTCACGAGTTCTCGCTTTCGTATATTTGACTATTATTTTGACTGAGTGCTGTTTGACTACTGCGCGTGGCAGTCGCTGCCCGGGTCGCGGACGCTGTTATCCGTAAGCTTCTGGCAGCGCCGCACAGCAGTGACAATGTTCCCGGCTGCAGGGCCGCGGCTGCCAGGTCGCGACAGCCCAGATCCGAATGCTACCTTAAGTAGTTACTTAGGACCAATTTCAAAAAATATTTTACCGTAATAGGGTAGGTACATGACTACATGATCGCTGACGTAGCTCGGGTTAATTGTTATTAATAAACAGTTATGTATTATTTTTTATTTATTTATGTATTAAATAATTTAATAAAATAAAGTGTTCTAAGTTAATTTTATTTCTTTTCATCTGATATGGAACTACAGGCATATTATAAAAAATGCCCCTATGACAGGGGTAGGGTACTAAGTGCTAGTCGCTCTAAACTAGTAACAAAAGCCAAAAGATTATTTTGAAATTTATGTCTACCTCTCTGTATTCCGGCTTTCACGCAAAAAATTACTAGACGGATTTTGACGAAACTTTTTTTGATACTAGTTGTACATGTAGTCTTGTATAGTTAAGGAGATATATTATTCCACTACAATCTTATTATATTTATTATTCCAGTTGTAAATATATTTTTAGTTTTTGTTCCGTGGCTGTAAAATAACAAAGTCGTAATAAGTATGTACTATTTACTCTATATTTTGCACTATCAAATGTCAATTGTCAATGTCAAAACTCGAATGCTCTGTTTGAAGTTTGAAAATTGAACCTGTGAATTGTGATGTGATCGGTGATTTGTTTTGCCCCTTGTGTATGTTCTAACGAAAATATTTGCACATTTTTGTTACAGAAGAAATACAATAAAAATATATCAAAATGAGTTACATGTTAGGGCATCTTCACAATGGTTGGCAGGTGGATCAAGCCATATTATCAGAGGAGGATCGCGTTGTAGTAAGTGCATATTGTGAACTTTCTAGATTGATACCAGAACAAACACTGGATCAAACATTACTTAAAAAAATATAGAATACTTGATTTACTATGCTATTTCCTTAAAATGTGTATCTATTCATTGTGTATTACATAAAATACATCCATAGAATGCTTTAGAACTGATTATAATGAAGATATCGCCAAATATATAATATGTATATATTTACTCTTTTGAATGTGAATTTTCAGGTAATAAGATTTGGTCATGACTGGGACCCTACCTGCATGAAAATGGATGAAGTATTATACAGTATTGCTGAAAAAGTAAAGAACTTTGCTGTCATTTATCTAGTGGACATTACAGAAGTTCCAGATTTTAATAAAATGTAAGTAATTTCACCTTTAAATTAAAAAACGTGTTTTGAATAATTGAGGATGTTCAGTTTATTAGATCTATTTGAGCTAAGTCATTATTGAAAGTTTCATACACTCATTTACCAATATTTCTGCTAAGCAGTAATTGCTTGATAGCATAATATCTATGAGATATTAAATGAATTCTAAACAAGATTATCTTTTTAATATATTTATAAACTTTCAGGTATGAATTGTACGATCCTTGCACAGTTATGTTCTTCTTCCGAAACAAACACATAATGATTGACTTGGGCACTGGTAACAATAACAAAATCAATTGGCCACTAGAAGATAAACAAGAAATGATAGATATTATTGAGACAGTGTACAGAGGAGCTCGGAAAGGCAGAGGTCTTGTGGTATCACCTAAGGATTACTCTACGAAATATAGATATTGAAGCAACCATTTCGGCTATATTGGAATTTTTCTTCGACGTCTGTTTGGACAGATATTGCGTTTGGGGAAATGTGATGATGTGACATTAGATGTAATTGTACAAATTATGATAATTATTAAAATATAAGTTTTAAAGACCAACTGTTGTTTTATTATTTTTCCTTTCATAAAAATAATTTTAAAATCTGATGAAAACTTTTAAAGAGAATAGACCATAAAATATTTAGTTCGAGTAAATTGTCACTTATTATTTCACTATCCTATTCACATATATTATTAAACTAGCGGTCCGCCCCGGCTTCGCCCGTGGTACATGTTTACGTTTTCTCTACATAAGAACCATCCTCGTACTTCAAGGAATAAAATAAAAAAAGAATTATCGAAATCGGGTCAGCCGTTCTCGAGTTATGCGCTTACCAACACATTTTGCGATTCATTTTTATATATAAGAAGATATAACTGTTATATACCTACCTATATATTATCTATGCCCAGTAACTCAAGTATGTAGTCTTCAAGTATTATTATTTTTGTATTGTTGTTTGTACAAAAATAATAATACTTGGAATATGAATAGTGCAACCTAAATGGTTTCTAATAAAACCGAAATAAGATTTGGTAGAAAAATCTGATTGTACTAGTAGTTCTCAAAATTAAAAAACGTACCTATAGATTACTAATTATATTATTCGCCCGCGTAGTCAAAAAACCCCGTATAGTACCCGTTCCCGTGGATTTACGGAAAAAAATGGTTGGATTGTAATTGGTTCAGTAGTATTTGCGTGAAAGGATAACAAACATACATATGCATACATTAATTCTCACAAAATTTCGCATTAAGTAGGATAGGATTTTATTATTGGCACAAATGCATTAGAATATCAATTCAAGATAAATAAAACAATAAAATGCTTTTAAAAACACATTTATTCAGTCTTCAAGAGACAAAAATGGGAGTTTACTCATATTGTAAAGGAGTCAGGACTAGTAGCAAATGCTTTGCCTTGTACATACAACCTTGTAAATCTTCATATTATATTAGAGGGTAGTTTGATCACTTCACACACACACAAAATATAGAAATGTGAGTGATGCAAATTAATACCTTGAATACAGACACATAGGGTTACTTTTTGCAAGTTTTATACAATACTATACATGGGTGGTTTTATAAGACCTGCATTTTATTATCTTTGAAGTATATCTTACTACATTCTCCATGGCTAGAATGTCCTTTTTTCTTCACTCCAGAAACTTTAAAGTGTTAGTTTGAAAGAAATATTTCTGAACTTAAATTAATACAAAAAAAGCAACTCCTTAACAGTAGGTATAGCAGAAAATAAAACTACAAGTGTAGTTCTATCTATTTGGAATCGATGTACAGTCAGCAGCTGCAAACTAATACAACAAACAAGATTTTGTTCAGCAAATATCTTGAGAAAGTCACGTGCGGAGTTAATAGTCTTGATACTTTGTTCAAATGTACTTTTGATCATAATGAATCGGATACACGGCGATGTGAAATTGTGACTAGACACCGCCGAATACCGTGACCACGAACTCCGCACTGTTTACAACATTAAATAAAGTATTAAAAACGTTTCATTGCGCTATAGTACCGACAACATAAAAGTAGTACGATACAAAATGCATAATACTTGGTTTGTAGAAAAGTATCAAGTTTATAAATTATGAAAAGTATATTATAAACCGTCATTTTTTATACATAAATGTATGATCAAAGAAATTGTATCAAATTCCAAGTATCATGCAAATTGAACAGTAGACATAACTTTGTTATGTTTTTTGTAAGGGACAGTAATAGCGCATTCGGAGTCCATATTAGTAGCAAAGTCCAGTTGGTAGTTTCCTTAATTTTTATGCGGTTAATAATAGTTGTCAGAACGTAGACCGTACTATTTAAATGTAGGTCAATAGGCATAAATACATTTTTTTAAACAAATTGAGCTTTTTTATCATTTTTCAGGCAATTTTTTTTGTTATTTATATAATTCGTTCAGAAAGTATCTTAATAATTGACATCTTCTCGAATACAATCTCAATCTTTATATCTACCGAATCAATAATTTGTGTATTTTAGTACTTCCATAAAAAAAACAACATTATAACCGCACAAAAACATCTAATTCTTCGGCTCTTCATCATTCCTGTTAGTATTTACTGTCCAATCATGTGGTGCTGGTGCCCAAATGGAAGCCAGTGAACGGAACGGGTCGTAGGGGCGCGGTTGTGGGGCGAAGCCCGGGGGTGGCCGCACGGGGGCTCCGCCCCAGCCCCACGCATCACATGTACCACCCCATACGGAACCGAGCGTGTTGTAGGTGGGTGTCTCGTCTGAAAAAATAATAAAATTTAATTACACAAGCAAGTATAAATTAATGTTTGTTAAGCAAGCGTAATCTAATAAATGTTTATAAAATTTGAAGGTGTTGTATAATTAAAACAACACGTATTATAACATTGTTTACGTGTTTCTGATTGGTTTCATTCACATATTTGTTAGATACAAAAAGATTATTCATTTTCTATAGACTAATTAACAAAAAGCTTTAAGGAAATCTTCATAATTAAACTGTGTGTGAGTTTGAAAGTATAGAAAACACGGTTGGAAACCTTTCTGTAATTTTTTTAATAATATTTTGTTGCTGATTATAAATAAGTAAATGATTAAACTTACCAAGAAACTCTCTAGTAGACGGTGTGAACGGCGATCTATCCGGAGTGCCAATAGCCGGTCTCCAGCTGAACTCTGTCTCTGGCCGTGGAGGCTCCGGAGCCCCATTGTAATAGAACAGCGAGTTATCCGTGTGGTCGGGCTCCCGGCGCCGAACATCCGATCCTATGGGCGCTAGTGGAGGCCCAGCTACCACTGAACTCCAGGACGCCCCCCATCTCACTGTTCCACGTGATTCACCAACATCCCCTATTTCTTCCACTTCTTTAACAACAGCGGGCGAACGGGGCGGTGTTACAACTCTCTGTCTTCGCTTTTCTTTTCTAATATGCGGGCGTGTGGTATTCTTTCTGACAGTCTCATCGTTTCTGGAACGTTCGCGGCGATTGTTCGGCGAGCGGCGCGTTCTTTCCACTGGTACTTTAGGTGGGGATTGCGCGCGTATCGGACTGATCTTCGGTTCGGCCACTGTCTCTTCGGGGGAATCCCTCGCGTCCAGTTCAGCATCAGCAGTATAAGCTTCATCGTTGTCTTGCTCGTCTACTGGAGTCGATTCTTCGGAGGCACTAGATTGCACTTCGACATTTTCTTCTGTTTTCGTTTCAGCGACAATCGGTTCAACGTTTCTTTCTGGGGACGTTCTTTCTGTTTCTGGGTCCTCGCTGGAGCGGGAGGAGTCATCGTCTGCTCGGCGTAGGACTTCTGTACGCCAGCGCTCGAAGGCCCGTCGTTCGGCGCGGGGGTCGGTGCGGCGCGCGGGGCGGCGGCGGCGGGAGGTGGCGCGGGGGGCGGGGGGAGGGGGGGCCGTTGTATCTGCGGCCACCTCCCGCAGGTCGAGCGGCGCGCGGGGGGCGGGCGCGCGGGCCGAGCGGGCGCGCCGCAGCAGCCGCTCCGAGTCGTACACGGCCGTGAACAGCAGCACGGCCAGCGCGAGGAACGCGAGCGTGCCGGCGAAGGGGCGCAGCGGCGCGTCCCACGGGTGGCGCGGGTAGGCGGGCGCGCAGCGGGCCAGCAGGCGCGCCGGCACCGTGCCCACCAGCGAGTACTCCACGGGCCCCAGGTCGGAGTGCAGGCGCAGGCGGGCGGCGTGGCGCGCGAGCGTGAAGTCGGGCGCGAAGGACAGGTGCAGCGCGTGCGTGTGGTTGGGCGGCAGGTCGAGCGGGCCGCAGGGGTGCAGGCGGAACCCCCTCGCCCGGCAGCCCCCCCGCGCGATGTCCCACGCGCCGAGCCGCACGCGCACGCGCCCCGTGTTGCGCGCCACCACGCGCCGCCGCACCACGCCCGTGCGCGTGTCCGTCACGCATTCCTCCGCCTTTACAACAATCGATATTATAAAATTGTATTGCATTATCGATAACAGTAACTTCATTACGACACAACTTGATGGAAAATATTCATTACAAAATGCATTGGAATTTATTCAAATTGAATTAATTTATCGTAATATCATATTACATATTTGATAAATATACCAATTAGCAACATCAATGCCAAATGATACAAACCTCAAAATGGAAAATAGACGACGGTCCAGGTCTCCTGCCGCCTATGTCGAAACTCGGGAATGCACCTACACCGAACAGTTGCACACCCTCCACCACCGTCAAGTTATTTCTGTAAATACAATGAGTATTAATGTCTCATAAAAATATGCAAATGTAGAAATTATAAAATAATAAATAGAATTCGTCGAAAAATAACATATTTTTCGTTATATCCAGCTCGAAGGACCAAACCTGCTATTTTAGACGAACAGTCAATTAAAGTTTTATAACTATTGTTCGAGTATCGAACAAACATAATATTATTTTAACGATTTATCTATACATATAATAAAATCGTAGGAAAGTCAAAACTGTACATTGAATATTTTTTTAAAAGAATACATAATCCATGATCTATAATCGATATAGAAGCCAAAAATATAGTTTTTAGAATTTTTGTCTGTTTGTCTGTTTGTCTGTTTGTCTGTATGTTTGACCGAGCTAATCTCGAAAAGTACTGCATAGATTTACTTCAAATTTTGCATGAATATTCCTAAGAGGTCGGGTGAGGATAGTTTAAACATATTATCATGATATCACCTTCGGGGGAGGAGCTGTGAGCCTTTATTTTTCTTACATATTCCGTGTACTACGACAGCGTACAATCTAAAGACTCATGTTTAAATGTTGGTTTCGAGTAAGCCATGCTATTATCTAGCTTTACAAAATAAAAACTATGTCATTTACGTAATTTGGGCAGAGAAACAGTTTAATGAATTTAGTAGTATATAAAGACAAATCTGAAACAGCGCCATCTATGAGATTTCGTAAAAATCAAATCAATTTACATGTTTAAGTCAAACTAGACACCATTACAATCTCAGAGCAATATTACAATTAATCTAATATTGATTGTGTTCATTGGTTACATTTTTAAAATCTTCTATAAATTTATAAAGAATAGAAAAAATTCGATCACGAGGCGGGACTCGAACCCACATAATTTCGTGATCGAATGTTTCTATTCTTTATAAATTTATTATTTATAAATTTATATTTATAAAGCATTTGAATGTCATAAAACCAAAAATATCAAATTCAATCTTTGTGTTTTGTGAATTTTCACTATGCGTTCCCACAAAAGGTAAGTTGTTACTTTTATAGGTATTTATTATTTATAATGATAGCAATTCATGTTTTTTAAAGTGAAACTTTTATTACATCGTCTCAAACTTTTTGGTCTGTGTAGCGCATGTCGCGTGACGGTCGAACCGTACGATAATTATCGTACAAATACGATAATTTTGTGCCTAAGTTTCACTTTTACCGTGGTTTCATAAAACCACACACCATTTTTATTGGTTTTATAAAGGTTTTATATTACACTTTTAGAATGAAATAATAAAATGATGAATTCTTTTTGACTTTTACAAGATTTTGAGGTGCGTTGGGAACAGTAGTTTGTTGATAAAATTTTATTTGTAAGTAGCTTTTTTTATAGATTTACAGTTAACTTTTGATTTTTTATTTACAGATTCAATGTTCATAAAATTATATCGCCTTTGGAAGACGATTTCTGCTGACAATTTTACAACACCACTTGAAAATTGATATATTTGATGATGAAGATAGTGGCAGCGAAGATTAAGTGGAAATTAGTAATCATCCGCTTCGTCAATTTTTGACTGAAGTTAATGTCCAACGTATGGTTCAATCATTGGAAGTATCTCGGGTAATTTTGGAGGATATTTTTAGGAAGGAGAGAAGGGGCAGCCAACCACATATCAAAGTACTACGTTTTAGTACCGAAAAAAATGTTATTGCCAAATGAAACATAAATTTTGCACTCACAACTGTTATGATTTTTAGTTATGATTTTTATTCTGACTTTGCTGTTATCTGATTATAATATTTATCGTTATGGCTATCGACCGTACTGGGATGAGAGTACATGATATACTCATCATCCAGGATTGCATAGAGCATTTTCACACTGAAAAAGATGTTTTCTTTGAATCGTAGTTGCTTCATTTATTTATTTTTAATCATTTTACATAATGTGTTTTATATTTGCCCATTTTCATTATATTTTATAAATAAAATGGAACCAACATAACTTTGTTGTGTATCATTTCTCTATTAATAACCCGTAGGCATATTTTCCAAGCGCCCCATTTAAGGTGCGGTCCTGAAATTTTAATGTACATACTTTTGCCTAATATAAGCTCAAGCTCATTTTTGGATGAAAATAACAAAGAGAACTTATTTATTAAAATTTAGTAGATAAAAGAAATTATGTTACGATTTTATAAGAAAACACAGTATATTTATTAGGCAGCGGTGATTTTCCAGGCAAAAGATATTCATCAGCTCAATAAAATTGAATAGTATGTTGTTAGTTATTCTTTAAATTCACAGATTGTAATGAGCATTTCCGCATGCAAGTTGTATCGTAGTTTAGATATATCATAGTTTTGACACATTAAAGTTCCAACAAAACCCTCAAATTTTTGAGCAGAGTTGAGCAAGATAATTTAAAAAATGTGCTGTGTTAAGTATTATAGAAAAGGTTAGTTCGTTGATAATTATTATTTCTTCATCATTTACATGTTGTTAATTAATGTTAGTAAAAATAAACTTTGACTGTTAATACTTTTGTTCAGTATTTACCTGTATGATTATTGCTTGGTAATTAATATGTATATTTTCATGTCGTATAGCTAATTATAAACATAAGTGTGATGTGAAACTAGCTGGATTTATTTTTACACACTCACAGCCATATATTTTATATTAAAATAGTGTTAATAGTGTAAATCATAATATTTTTTCACAATTAAAAATATTTCCTTTTTTCTGATGGTATTGGCATCGAATTAAACCGCGCTGTCGTTTCGTTCACTAAAAGTGATGTTATGAGGACCGAATATGTAGCCGCCTCAACTTACGGAAACGAGAGTAACCTGCGTTGTCTGTTAGTTATTGTATAGTCGAATTTAACGTTACATGGAAATTGGAATCTAAATATGTATATTATGTATACTTATATTAAATCTGTACATGAAATATATTTCCTAAATAACTATCACGGGGTGATTAGGGATCGACACTGATGCCAACGAAGCAAACAGTAAAATTTTTGTCCGTCTGTCTGTCCGTATAACCGTTATAGAAACAAAAACTACTCGACGGATTTAAACGAAACTTGGTACAATTATTTTACATATTCCTGAGCAGAGCAGTAAAAGTAGAGTTAAAGCTACACAGAAATCATATTGTATGAAAGAAATGTTCTCCTTATTATATAAAAACTAGCGGTCCGCCCCGGCTTCGCCCGTGGTACATATGAAAAATAGATGTTGGCCGATTCTCAGACTTACCCGATATGCACAGAAAATTTCATGAGAATCGGTCCACCCGTTTCGGAGGAGTATGCAGACTAACATTGTGACACGAGAATTTTATATATATAAAGATTATCTCCCGACATCATAAATGTATATCTTTTATGGTTGACTCACAATAACACGTGTAACTTCCGATAGCTTAGGAGTTCGAAGCTTTCTGAATATATTTGTCTATAACACTCTCAGTCCGTTTCAACTCAATTTTTATTTTCATGCATCAGTGCCACCTAAAAAATCTTTATCTCGAAAATCGAGCAAAGCTAAGAAAATGAGAAATAAGAGTTCTCAAGAATCGTTAGAGGTAAGAGGCTTACTATAGGCCGAAAACAACATGTGTTATGCCGAGAACCTGAAACCGCTTCACAACGAGAATTGCGGCTCACAGCTGACCGCGAACGGCATCCCGTGAGACCGAAACCTTCACTGAGAGGGTATAATGTCTCACAGCTGATCACGGTCGTCATATTTTATCTCGAGAATCTGAAACTTTTATTCAATATGAAGACCGTTTGACAAATGATAGGGTGCACCATAATATTATTCGATCTCTTGAAGATGAACATGAGCATAAGCAATGACTAGAGTAAGGACGCGAATATTACAATTAATTGAGACAAAAACGATTAATAAGTTTGTTTAATGAAAGATTAAGAATTGAAACTATTCGGTCTCTGGAAACGGACGAATAGCGAGAGGCCCCTCTTACTGCAGACAGATTTCGACATAGTCTTAAGGGCTTGGTCTAGTAGTGCAAACAAATGCATCCTGTCATCCTATATGTAAATAATACAAATGTACTAAGGGAAAGTTGCTCCACTTAATTTTTAAAAATTAAATCATTCGTATAATTTAATATTCGTAATAAGTACCAAAAATGACAATTTGAAACAATTTTCGTGAAAATTACACCGGGTGATTTTTTTTTATCAGTACACAAAATTTGCGAATACTTTATATTGATATCTTCAACTTCATGTTTATATAACTGATCAACTTTTACAAAGAAATTTGGACGAAATATAAAAAAAATAAGCTTTCCATACAAAATGCATAACTCTATACATTTTTTTCGACCTAAGTTTCTTAGTGAAAGTTGTTCAGTTTAACTAATAAAACGGATAAACAAATTTTGTATATAATAAAAAAATGTAATGTTTGTGTTAAAAAATTATAAAATAAATACGCAAATGAAAACAAAAGATATTTATTTCTGACTAGCTTCCGCCCGCGACTCCGTCCGCGCGGATGTCAGTCTTCGCGTCTTCTACAGATTTATTATATTATGTGTAATATATAGATTTATATTGATAAACCTAATAAATCTTTTGCTAGCATTCTGATGCTTTATCGGTTGCACTGGATTTATCTCTTTTTTTTCAATCGCTTGAATGATATAGGATGGGTCCTTGATGGGCATCGAATGCTGAAGTCTCGAATCAATCAATTCTGACAGTAGGCAATTTATGTAAAATCTTGATAATGGTCCATCATTTTATTTTGCCTAAACGTTACATACTTTTTTATATATTCTATTTTTAACGAATTATTCACTCCAGTCCAAACAGCAAATAAGCAGACTTCTGCTTCTGCAACGTTTAGTTGTCCCTGAATTTAGAAAAAATAGTCATGATTCTTATCTATGACAAAAGTGTTATTTTTTGCATTGTATTTCAAATATTAAATTTTTTTTTAACCGCATCTTCCGCATTCATGTCTTTTACCGGAATTAGACATTTAACTTCTACTAGTCCCATTTTCCCTTTTTGATATGGGAGTGTATAAAGTAAATTTTTTAGATATTTCTCGTTATACTTTTAAAAAGTTATTATTGTCATTTTGCTCATTAGGTAAAGTAATTTCGATATCAGTTTTAAGTTTTTTGATACCTACAATAATAACGTCATAATCGCCTGCACATACTTATCGATTACACCCTGTATACAATCCACCATCCACATTCATAATGTTTTCCTGTCCTCCTCTCCTTTACGCTGTTCACCGATACATTTTAAATGAGTAAATCTGCTACCACTGAAGGATGTTTCATTGTGATCAGCAAATTTTCACCACTGTTGTCGATTATTTGTTTTTCATTTTTAATCAGCAATTGGGAATCATCAGTTTTGTTTTTTGCAGATTGGTGATGTACCCTAACAATACGTCGAAAAGGGAAAGCATCAACGAATTATCGTTTTCGTCCTCTTTTTTTATTCTTCGCGTCTCTGTTACTTCTGTTTGTTTAGTTCTCAACCCCACTGAATTTTGATGATGTGATGATAATCCATTCGTTTTAATATTGGTACTTAGAGTTTTTTGGTAGTTTTGTAGTTAGACTAAACTAGAAATGGTGGACTAAATTTGTCAGCGCGTCTGTAAGATCAGAATATAAAACCAACATCCTGTATTTAAGTTACAAAATTAATAATCAAACAACATGCCGCTACGTTGAAAATGACTAGAAGAAAAAATTAAAACACCTCGGATCAATTTTGGAGTAAACAAATCATTTTCCCCGTATGGGGATTTCCCCGGATGAACTTGGGAAGTTCAAGTTCTCAATACAAGTTTATATTATATTTCGTATTTCTCAAACGAAAAATAAACATTTTTGGAACTTCAAAAAAATTATATTATAAGAAAATTTATGAGCTTACTTTAGTTTTAAAGAAATATACATCCCTTTACTGACACCCCGTAAAATAAAGAAATTGTTGCCAATCACCTTTGCAATCTATTTGGTTTCATTAACTTTATGTTCGAAGATAATTTTTTTTCTAGTAGTTACACGCGTATTTTTTTCGTTTATTTTCCATATCGAAATCAAATGTTTAAAAATACGAATATTTGCACAAAACTAAGATAAAAATAATCAATTAACAAAAATATTAAATTTAATGAAGTAGAGCAACTTTCACTTCGGTATGAAGGAAAATCGAGCGTAGAGCACACGTCAGAACGCTCCGGCCCAAGGAGCGCGACTAAAGAAATTCGCTAGGATTTTTCCTTATTATTTTAAATATTTTTTTAATATTTAAAGAATTATCAAAATTCAAAAAAATTTTTTTTTAAAGGATTAATACTCATTGGTCTTCAACCAACTCGAATAAATTAATGGAAAAAATAACTTTTAGCAGTATTTCAATCGATCAATCGATTTTGTAAGGCAAAAAATGGGAAATTTAATGAATTTATAACGCTCTAATTAAGAAAATCATAAGTTTTTCGGCAATTGTATTCAGCAGTTTTTAATAACGACTATATAAGGATAATAATGCGCTGATCAGATTATGTAAATTGTAATCGGTTGCAACGTAGTGAGTGCACAAACTTAGCTCGAAATGATTTTGGGGGAAAGAGACTTATCTTGAAGGCCTGATTAAGGTAACATAAAGTAACTTTATAAATGTGAAAAAATTCACGCGCATTGCGTATATAACACTAATTGATAAACAAGAAAAAAAAATTCAGTTTATCATTTCATTAGCCGGGAAAAAATTGTCAAATAACTTGTTGAAAACGCAATTTTGCTAGACTGCAGCCTTAATGACTTAGATTAGAGGTAAACATAGAAGATCAATCTACGAATTCGGTGGTGGGGTCCGACAAATATAAAAGTGGGTTTGCTTATAACCTCACAATTGATTACAGATCATCTTCTGTATAGGCGATATTAACGTAGTATGTTATTTTTGTAATGCTATAAAGTGGAGTAAGGACAATTTTAGAACATGTTTCATCAGGTTAATTCGTATGTATGTAGTTTTAAATCGACATTAGAAGCTTTTCCTCAAGATGGTGAATGGTGATATTAATATAAAATTGTTATAAATGCCGATAGACGGACGTCTATCGGCACTCAGGAACTTCCTGGGCGTGTTATAACGCCCAGGCCACAGTATTACAATTTTTTCTACAGCAGGGCGACGAATGTATTTTCGCATAGCAACGGAGGGGAACTTGCGGGGGGTCAAGTGACGCGGGCCACGTACCATTAACATGCTTAGTTTGTGGTACCGAGCGCGAAAGAAAGTCATCGTGTTTTTGTTTTGTTACTATGTAAACTAACGTAATTTAATACTTAGGTACAATATATTCTATAACGGTGCGCTCACACTGTTAATCTACATTTAATTTAGATTATTATTTGAAATACTAAGTAATGTAGAATTTAAATCACATTCATTCATGTTTTCCTCAGATTTTCGATTTCCTCCGATTTTAAGAATAAGAATAAGAATAAAATACATTTATTAGGATCTCCAAAGTACCACCACCACATAAAAAAACAATAACAAGAGCACTCTTAAAGACTATAGAAAATAAACAGGGATAAAAAAAAAAAAGAAAAAATTAAGAGCTAAAAAGCTATTATAAATATTTGTGTGGCGACTGGAGACCTAAAGGGTAAGGCCACTCAGCATATGCTACGCCGCACCACGGTCGGCATAGCGCTGGTTTTCAGGGCCCAACCAGACAACAGACGCGTAAGTCTAAAGTGTCCCGAATAATAAAATATAGTTAAATAACATAAAATACAATAAAACAAACTAGAAAAATTTAAATTAATAAGTAAGTGTTTTTACTATTTATATAATATTAAAATCTACAAATTAATGAAATAAACATCAATACCTATATTACATAAATAAATAATGATAAATTATATTACATATATATATTGAATGCATATTATATACAACGCAACTAAGGCTTCCCGACGAAATCGCTAATGAGGTGTGTTTTATACTTATACTTAAAAGAGTGTTTGGAAATCGACTCACGTAGCGGCGGCGGAAGGTTATTCCAACACTTAGTTGCGTTGTATACAAAACTGCCTCTAAAAGCGGTTGTGTGGTATCTTGGCATAACCAACATGAATGTGGATGCTCTTGTGAAGTGCGAGCCATTTCTCTCACCAACCCATCTAAGCTTACTATGCAGGTATTTAGGTATTTGAGACGTCACCACCTCAAAAAGCATCACAGCAAAGTGAAGGCGCCTGCGTCGTTCCATGTTGAGCATTCTTGCTTCGATTAGATATGGTGTAACATGATCTCTTGCAGGTATGTCCCAACAGAACCGAGCACACGCGTTCTGAACCCGCTGTATTGCATTCCTGGTCCTTGCAAGCAACATTGCACCGTACATGGTATCTCCGAAATTAAATTTCGAGAGAATTAGTGCCTCACAGAGCCTTATACGTAAGGGTGTGGTAATGTAGTTCCTGATGCGATAAAGTAGCTTTAACCTGTAGAAGCAATTCGATATAGTAGCTTGGAAGTGTTTTTCAAACCTGAGATGCTCATCGAAAACGATCCCGAGATTTCGAGCTTCGACGACCCGCTCTACAGCTTGACCATCAATGTTTAATATCGGATTGAATTCAATGACTTTTCCGACCGACCTCGGTGTTCCCAAAACCATGAATTTGGTCTTTGCTGGATTAAGAACAAGTGAATTTTTCTCCGACCATTTCGATATACGCACCAGGTCTGAGTTTAGTTCAGCAATGGCATCAGGAGTTTGAGACGGATGGAATGAGATATACAACTGTATATCATCCGCGTAAAGATGGTATCGGCTATATATTATCTCCTTGGTGATATCGGCAGTATATAATATAAAGAGAAGTGGACCCAAGATAGAGCCCTGTGGGACTCCTCTGGTAACGTGTCCTTGATTAGAATATACGACCGATCCATCCTCCTTGCGAACTGCTACCGTCTGAGTGCGATTGCTGAGATAGCTATTGAACCAGCTAACCGTTTCCTTGCCAAACCCATAAAACGACATCTTAGAAAGAAGTAAAGGAATGTTAATCGTGTCAAAGGCTCTGGTGTAATCAAGAAAGACGATAACCGTGCTCATGCCCGAATCTTGCGCTGTCAAAATGTTGTCGACAACTTCAGTCAAAGCAGAGACAGTACCACGACCTTTCCTAAAACCGGATTGTAGGTCTGGTAATATTCCGTTCTGCTCCAAGTACTGATAGAGTTGGTCGTGTACTATCCTCTCGATAACTTTTGACAGGCATGGGAGAATACTGATTGGCCTGAGATCCTTTGACGTAACTGGATTTTCTTTTTTTGGTATTGGCTGCACAAGCGCTTTTTGCCAAAGTTCAGGAAATTTGTTTGTCCTAAACGACGTGTTTATAATGTGCGTTATAGCTGGCAGAGTTTTGGAAATCGTGAGTTTTATCATATCAAGCGATATGTCGTCTACTCCTACTGCTTGTGATTTTAAGGTTTTTAAAGCCTTAAGAACAGTATTTTCTGTTACAGATTTAAATTTAAAACTGGACGTAGCGTCGCTGTATCGATGAAATTCATAGTAAGTAAGGCTTGAGAGGGCAGTTTGACTGTTTCCAGGAACATTAAGAAAATCGTCATTAAGTTGATTGGGATCATTGAAATGTGGTGGTAGTTTGTTATCCTGTTTGGGCTTAATGACAACTTGTTCCTTAATATGTTTCCAGAGTTTTGGAGGATTGTTGATGTTATTATTAACATAAGTATCAAAGTAGGATTGTTTCTCTCTATGCAGGGCACCACTTACGAGTTTTTTCAATTCCCTGTAATATTCTTTATTTTTTGTGTCCTTACTTCTCCGGGCTACGACCTGTGCTTCATCTCGCGATTTCATCATCATTTTGATGTTATACGTCACCCAAGGATAGACCTTTCGTTTCAAGTACTTCACTTTCTGAGGAGCGTAATGATGAAAAATAATTTGAATATATGCAGTTAGAATGTTCACCATCTCGCCGACATCATCCAATTCCAAAATTGTTTGCCATCGCACTTCTTCCAAAGTAGCTTCAAAACTTTCCATGTCAATGTCCTTGAGTGACCTGTACGTTATCCATTTTGGAGTATATTTATCTTTAGGTACATCTAATGTACATGATACGAAAGCATGGTTGCTCAGGGCACTGACATGGTTAACGGACACATGTGATGCGCGGATGTTGGTGCAGATTAGATCTAGTAATGTCTCACTACTATCCGTGAAATGGGTTGGCTCGGATACAAGCTGGTTGAGATTCATCAGGTTCAAAAAACTATTTAATTTGGTAAAAGAAGCATGTTGCCTGTTTAAAAGATTTATGTTGAAATCGCCCAAGATTATTATGTTATCGGACCAGGCGAAGGAGCCCAGGGATTCCATAATAGTATCCAAGAAAAGCTGGACGTCAAGCCAAGGTGGTCTATACGCTGTGCCTATAATTATTGCTTTACCCTGGACTGTGGTTTTTATCCACATCTGCTCGACTTGCGTGGATACAGGATGCTGCAACGTTTTTACCACCATACCCTCCCTCACATAGAACCCAACACCGCCCCCGCGACTGCGAATGGATCTCGAGCGCGGTATGTGCCGCAGCTTATAGCCGGGGACTTGTGGCGCGCGACCGTCTTCGCCCTCACGAAGCCAGGTCTCGTTGATCGCCAGTACGTCCACCCGAAGTCGGTTTAGTGCGACGACAAATTCATCATGTCGGGTTCCTAGAGAGCAAGGATTGATAAAACCAACCTTTAATTTATTTTTAATGTTGAAGGCAAGATATAAATTATATATAGACATAAACACATACGCAAAAATATAATAAATAAACTATACGATAGACAGATATTCGCACATATAACATAGGTACCTATAATACATATTATACAGATATCTGTGTGGGAAAGGTTTATGTTAATAAGTGAGGAGATTATTTTAAAATAATGTGAAACCTCGAGGAGTATGAAACAATTATTGATATTTAGTAGAAATAAAATATATATTTTAGTATTACTATTCGTCACCATCATTCTATAATTTTTAATAAAATGCACATATTCATAAAAACAATTACTAAGTTTTACACGAACTCGGTTCTTGATACTAAATTGGCAAACATTATTACACAAAATAATTTTGTAAAATTTACAAGACATGTCGCCACACAATATTTTTTTAAAACAAATGTACATCCAGAAACTTTTTTTAAAACTAAATAAGTCTAAAAGATACAATACACAAACACTAAATAAGCTTAAAATTGAAATACAATAATATAATAGTAATTTATTTACTAGTTGGATATAGATACTAGTATTAATAATTAACAAATATACAGCCAAACAAGCGTGAATAATTATTTTAATATAATTCGACAGTAAGGCTGGCGAGATTGAAAATGATATTTTAATTTTGTTCAGATGCCTACACAACAGACAATGTACAAGTATAGTAGATCCGTTATATTTTTTATACCTGTTAGAATATAGATACGAACAATAATATTTTCTCACTTTAGTCTTAAAGCAACAACGAACTAACAATCTATACAAATACTTATGTTGGTCTAGGCCAGAAATACTACTGTTTTGATATGCATATGTGGTTAAATTACAATTATAAATCCCGCATAATGTCACAGAATAATAATATGTAGGTAATGTGTAAAAATAGATACAATTTACAATATGCTTATGAAATGAATATTTATTTGAAATGCAAACACTAAATGATACGTTAATACTATTTACTAAACACAATGTTTTTATTACTGGTTTTATAACGAAAGCTAAGTAATAATTACAATTATATGTTATAGCGACTCTTTGCAAACCTAACCACGACGAAAAATTTTACTTATATCGTCTTCACAACGAACACGGTATGAGATAGCTTTCGGATCGCGTCTGACGTATATTCGGCCCTCTTTAGACCACACATATCTCCAGCTCTCAGCGGCAGCCCTCTCGCGGGCGAGGTAAAACAGTCTGCTATGATACTGAGACAAGTGTTCATTCACATAAAACCGCCGCGCAGCCCCACCGATGCCCGTGCCAGCAGTGTCGGCGCCGCGCCGCACGCGCGCCGCGCGCAGGAACTCGTCGCGTACGCGGCGGCGCGTGAGCCGAACGGCGATGGTGCGGGGGCGCGCGGGGCTCACAGCTCCGTCCGTGCTGGACTCCTGCCTGCTTTGCTGCTTACCCATACGATGCGCACTCACAATGTCACGTTCATCAATTTCGAAACTGAGTTTTTTTGCGAGTGACATAACAATATGAGTGAGATTCTCGCCGTTTGTCTCAGGGACTCCCGATATACAAACATCGTTTAAAAGTAGTTGTTGCTCCGAATCGTTGAGTCGCTTTTGCAACTGATCGACGGTGTCAATAATTTCGCAACTGATTGCTGGAGGGGATTGCAATTCAATTGGATTCTCCTCGAGTTTACTGACACGCTCTTCGATACAATCCAGTCGTTTGCCAAGTTCAGAAATAACAGAGAATATTCCGGCCAGTTCTGATCTGAATTTGGAGATTTCCGCCCTCAAAAGCTTAATATCTTGCCCCAAAGGGGAAGAAGGTCCTGCTTCCTGCGTACTATCTGTGACAGGGGCCTGCAAGTCTTGCGATGAGGTCATAACATCGTCGCTTGGCTTTTTCAATTTATGTTTACAAGCCTTGCATACATATTTCCCATTTGAAGCGGAATTAGGGCTTAGGTTAATACATTGTTTATGCATTACAACGTTGCATTTTGTACACTTCACGCCATCTATGTTTCCACAGAATTTACCGCAGGCCCCGCATCGATTTGTCATTGTATTAGGTGTGTTGCCTTATCGTTAGATGGCAGTATGATTAAAATCGGCAGTTAATATATTTTACTTCAATATCAATTATGCACGATATTCCACTTAGTATTTAATAATTTTTATATTTTGAAGTTTTATATAAATTCCTTAAATTCTATATGCAGGAAAACACAGCACAATTTTGTAGTCACTTTACAACAACTATCGAAGGTACTTCGTAAATACAGCTGATCGATCAGCTGTTAACTTTGTTATTTTATTGTTCTTTACACAAAGCACTTCACTTGCAAAACAATGTCTAGTTTAAATGGTTTGAAGAAATATTGATTTAGTTACTTTATACAACGAATTATACACTTAATGAATTTAAAAAGAAATAAAATATACAGAGACACTTCAGACTTCTGCCAAGTCCAAACAATTTTAACAACAATTTTAAGATTTTCTTATCAGTGTTCAATTTTAATTTAGTTAAATTTTATAAGAGACAATTAAGAACATTCAAAAATAAAGTGTCACGTATTTTTTTAAACGACGAATGACGAAAAACGACGTAATCGCGGACGAAGTCGCGGGCAACAGCTAGTTACTTATAAATCTATAGTTACATTACATATTATAATGGAATTCAGCTATAGCGTAATTTGGGTCATGCTGCCTCAGCGATATTATCGTACGACGGCCGAGTCGGCCGTAAAGCGCAGTTCATTCATAGAAGCGCCCGAGTGCTATTCTATCCGCTCGAATCCACGTAAATCGTATATAATTATTAGCAACAATTAAAGTGTTCCCAGTTGTCACATATGCATTACTGGCGGTCCGCCCCGGCTTCGCCCGTGGTACATATTTCGCAATAAAAAGTGGCCTATGTCCTTTCTCGGGTATCAAAATATCTCTATACCAAATTTCATGCAAATTGGTTCAGTAGTTAAGGCGTGATTGAGTAACAGACAGACAGACAGAGTTACTTTCGCTTTTATAATATTAGTATGGATGTGCTATTTATTAAATAGGTTTGAAGTTGGTGCCGAACATTAAGCACTTAGTATTAAGCCCGTGCACCGACATCAAACCTTTTTAATAAATAGCACATATCACTACATAGTATAAAACAAAGTCGCTTTCTCTGTCCCTATGTCCCTATATCCCTATGTTCCTATGTCCCTTTGTACGCTTAAATCTTTGAAACTACGCAACGGATTTTGATGCAATTTTTTTTAATAGATAGAGTGATTCAAGAGGAAGGTTTATATGTATAATAACATGCATCAAATAGTGGAGAAGTACCGTTATTTTTGAGGTTTCTAATGTGATGTCGTAAAAAATTACATTTTTTTCCGCTTACATTGCAAACGCAGGCTGAACCCTACGAGTTTTATCAAAATAATGTACTTAGTACATATTATACACATTGAAAAGGTCTACAGAAAAGTCCGCGGTGGTATATGTCTATCTCTTATGGATAACCCACAACAACTTATTTTTGTCATTTACTTTTTACGACAAATAATGGCTTATTTTCGAAGCGATTTTAACCAATACAGCATTAATCATTAACCAATTAAATACCTTGAATACATTGTTCATTTAATATAGATCTATATCGCCCGTATGATTTGAGTGAATATTTTCGAAGATATTACAGATTTCAAAATTGCGGGACATAGCGTTTGCGGCGGCACCGGCCGGCCGCCCGGCTGTATATTTTATACCCGTGCGAAGCCGGAGCAGGCCGCTATGTTTTTTATTACAACGTACACAGTTTTTCTGTAGTGTATTTAGTATCAGCATTGCACCCGTGCGAAGCCGGGGCGGGTCGCTAGTAAATAATATGTAGTAATTAATAATATCAAACCTTTTTTATTTCTTACTTTTCCGTTTTTGAAGTCGGTTGTTTTTAACGCAGTTATTTTTATTAGTTTTTATTATTAAGCTTTCCGTGCGATTAGAGCTTTATTAGAGCTTCTTGTGAAAATTAAGCTCTCCGTGCGATTAGAGCCTTTAATGAAAATTAAGCTCTCCATGCGATTAGAAATTTTTGTGAAAATTAAGCTCTCCGTGCGATTAGAGCTTTTTGTGAAAATTAAGCTTTCCGTTCGATTAGAGCTTTTAATGAAAATTAAGCTCTCCGTGTGATTAGAGCTTTTTGTGAAAATTAAGCCTCCGTGCGATTAGAGCTTTTTGTGAAAATTAAGCTCTCCGTGCGATAAGAGCTTTTTGTGAAAATTAAGCTCTCCGTGCGATGAGAGTTTTATGTGAAAATTAAGCTCTCCGTGCGATTAGAGCTTTTTTGTGAGAATTTATCTTTCCGTGCGAATAAAGCTTTTTGTGAAAATTAAGCTCTCCATGCGATGAGAGCTTTTTGTGAAAATTAAGCTCTCCGTGCGATTAGAGCTTTTTTGTGAAAATTAAGCTTTCCGTGCGAATCGAGCTTTTTGTGAAAATTAAGCTTTCCGTGCGATTAGAGCTTTTTGTGAAAATTAAGCTCTCCGTGCGATGAGTGTTTTTTGTGAAAATTAAGCTCTACGTGCGATTAGAGCTTTTTTGTGAAAATTTATTTCCGTGCGTATAGTTTTTTGTGAAAATTAAGCTCTCCATGCGATTAGAGCTTTTTGAGAAAATTAAGCTCTCCCTGCGATTAGAGCTTTTTTGTGAAAATTTAGCTTTCCGTGCGAATAGAGCTTTTTGTGAAAATTAAGCTCTCCATGCGATTAGAGCTTTTTTGTGAAAATTTCTTTCCGTGCGTATAGAGTTTTTTTATGAAAATTAAGCTCTCCATGCGATTAGAGCTTTTTGAGAAAATTAAGCTCTCCCTGCGATTAGAGCTTTTTGTGAAAATTAAGCTCTCCATGCGATGAGAGCTTTTTGTGAAAATTAAGCTCTCCGTGCGATTAGAGCTTTTAAGTGAAAATTAAGCTTTCCGTGCGAATCGAGCTTTTTGTGAAAATTAAGCTTTCCATGCGATTAGAGCTTTTTGTGAAAATTAAGCTCTCCGTGCGATGAGAGTTTTTTGTGAAAATTAAGCTCTCCGTGCGATGAAAGTTTTTTGTGAAAATTAAGCTCTCCGTGCGATTAGAGCTTTTTTGTGAAAATTGAGCTTTCCGTGCGAATAGAACTTTTTGTGAAAATTAAGCTCTCCATTCGATTAGAGCTTTTTGTGAAAATTAAGCTCTCCGTGCGATTAGAGCTTTTTGTGAAAATTAAGCTCTCCATTCGATTAGAGCTTTGTGTGAAAATTTAGCTTTCCGTGCGATAAGAGCTTTTTGTGGAAATTATGCTCTCCGTGCGATTAGAGCTTTTTGTGAAAATTTAGCTCTCCGTGCGATTAGAGCTTTTTATGAAAATTAAGCTCTCCGTGTGATTAGAGCTTCTTGTGAAAATTAAGCTTTCCGTGCGAATAGAGCTTTTTGTGAATATTAAGCTTTCCGTGCGATTAGAGCTTTTTTATGAAAATTAAGCTCTCCATTCGATTAGAGCTTTGTGTGAAAATTTAGCTTTCCGTGCGATAAGAGCTTTTAGTGAAAATTAAACTCTCCGTGCGATTAGAGCTTTTTGTGAAAATTAAGCTTTCCGTGCGATTAGAGCTTTTTGTGAAAATTTAGCTCTCCGTGCGATTAGAGCTTTTTATGAAAATTAAGCTCTCCGTGTGATTAGAGCTTCTTGTGAAAATTAAGCTTTCCGTGCGAATAGAGCTTTTTGTGAATATTAAGCTTTCCGTGCGATTAGAGCTTTTTTATGAAAATTAAGCTCTCCATTCGATTAGAGCTTTGTGTGAAAATTTAGCTTTCCGTGCGATAAGAGCTTTTAGTGAAAATTAAACTCTCCGTGCGATTAGAGCTTTTTGCGAAAATTAAGCTCTCCGTGCGATTAGAGCTTTTTTGTGAAAATTGAGCTTTCCGTGCGAATAGAACTTTTTGTGAAAATTAAGCTCTCCATTCGATTAGAGCTTTTTGTGAAAATTAAGCTCTCCGTGCGATTAGAGCTTTTTGTGAAAATTAAGCTCTCCATTCGATTAGAGCTTTGTGTGAAAATTTAGCTTTCCGTGCGATAAGAGCTTTTTGTGGAAATTATGCTCTCCGTGCGATTAGAGCTTTTTGTGAAAATTTAGCTCTCCGTGCGATTAGAGCTTTTTATGAAAATTAAGCTCTCCGTGTGATTAGAGCTTCTTGTGAAAATTAAGCTTTCCGTGCGAATAGAGCTTTTTGTGAATATTAAGCGTTCCGTGCGATTAGAGCTTTTTGTGAAAATTAAGCTCTCCATTCGATTAGAGCTTTGTGTGAAAATTTAGCTTTCCGTGCGATAAGAGCTTTTAGTGAAAATTAAACTCTCCGTGCGATTAGAGCTTTTTGCGAAAATTAAGCTCTCCGTGCGATTAGAGCTTTTTGTGAAAATTAAGCTTTCCGTGCGATTAGAGCTTTTTGTGAAAATTAAGCTCTCCGTGCGATTAGTTTTTAACCGACTTCAAAAAAAGGAGGTTATCAATTCGGCCGGTATATTTTTTTTATGTATGTACACCGATTACTCCTTGGTTTCGTTTTTTTTTTGTTCGATGCGGGATGGTGTCGAATTGGTCCCATAAATTTTTTTTTTCGGATAGGCCCAGTAGTTTTTATTTTATGAACATTTTTGTCTGTACTCGATGACTAAATTGAAATGTAGCAAGTAACTTTGATTCACTTCCCGGTAACCGATTGAGCTGAAATTTTTTATACGTATGTAAATTTGATAGCGATATTTCGCAATAAAAAGTGGCCTATGTCCTTTCTCGGGTATCAAAATATCTCTATACTTACCAAATTTCATGCAAATTGGTTCAGTAGTTAAGGCGTGATTGAGTAACAGACAGACAGACAGAGTTACTTTCGCATTTATAATATTAGTATGGATTAGCAGCATTTAGCGCGACCTATATACAGTCCACTATTGAAGTAATACGTAAACCGTACAAATATAATACATAAAATATACAATTTAATACCATATCAACCAACCTCAAATACAAGTACGTAGTCAAAGCCGCCGCTTGTTTCGGCGCGAACTCAATCTCTATATCGACTTCAGAGAACGGCTCCAACACGAGCACGGGCAGACCGAGGGTGCTGTTGTCCCTGTCACTCCCGTACTCATCCCGATCGTCCCCTCTCTCTTCCACGGGCCGCACCCCGCCCGCTATGATCTTCCAACCCTTGATTGAAAAGGCATCCGACCAGACGCAGGATTCCGTTTTGCACCATGTCGAATCACCGCCAGCTCTGTAAAATAAAAGTTTATTAGAAATCGAAACAAACAGTGGAAGTGATTTTTTTTATATGTATTTCCGTATTACAATTTTCGACGATTTAAAATGTGATTATTAACGTGATTAAAGTTATCTAAGTTAATTTATTGGACGGATAAGTTTTATCCAAACATTGAAAAATCGGCCCTTATTTGAATAAATAATGTTGTACGTATACGTACAGAGTGCAACATCATCATTTTTTGTATGTTACATAATTTTCATTGTACATACTTTAGTTCACGTAAAAACGTGGCGAGCTGCGTACGTATGCTACTCATAACATTATAGCAGAGCATAGCAATATTAAAGCATACCTATTATTTTTATCTTAGCAGCTTAGTTTTTATTATTAGCACCATCCCCAGGTGTACGAACCGTACAATTTTTTTCGAAATTGAGTTTAAAATTTAATCAATAAAATAATAAATCACGTTTAAAATCCGTTAAAAATTATTTTCATTTTAAATGTACTTGTGTTGAATAAAAAAAACATTTATTTTATATCTGCACACGAGCAACTTCAAAATATGCGCACGCGCATCCATGTGCTTTTACACGCAAACTCACTCAGGCGGCAGCGCGTCGGTGAGCGTGGGCGCTAACACGGCGTGCAGCAGCAGGCGCCGCTCGGGGCAGGGGTTGCGCACGCGCAGCCGCAGCGCGCCCCGCCCGCCCACCGCCACCAGCCCCGCGCCGCCCAGCCGCTCGCGCGCCGCGCCCTCCGCCCCCACCACCGCGCTGAACGCCGCCAGCCGCGGCCACTGGTGCTCCACCCTCAGCTCTACCGGCGTTTGCACCACCTGCACATAAACAATTTCATAAAGACGTGTGGCACTCGGGGACTGCCGCCGTAAAGCTATTGCATGCTATGCCTTTAAGCCACACCTCCGAGCCCGTCGGAGCGTGAGGTTTTTTCGTTACGGAATTTCTGGATTCGGTCCCCGCGCTCAAGGCCCGCGATAGAAGCTATGTAATAGCTTAAAATAACAAAATTGACAAAAATAATAAACTTATGTGATTATAATTTACAAAAATATAGATGTACGAGCGAGCAGGTACAGAGTGCAATAAGGCGTTTCGCTTGCATATTTCGTTACCCAAATTGTTTTCAATATTTTACACTAGATATAATATAATTAAATCGGTTCATCACCGACGGTCACTAAGAGCACTTCGCATGACACATTTCATCCATCGTATTGCAAGTCCGTTTAATACAAGTTTCAATAGTAATAATTCGGGATTACGGGAGCACCCGTACAATATAATTACTCAATTCTATATTTTTGTGTGTGTGTAAGTGTGAATATGTTTGAAATCATAAAAAATAGCGTCAAAACCGCTCGTGTGTGTGTGCGCACACTCACCTGTGTAGTGTGCAGGTACAGCGAGTAGTTGCGCGGCGCACGCGCAGCGGCCCAGCGCGGCAGCCGAGCCAGCAGAGCGCGCACGTCCGACCGCACCGCGCCGCCCCACGCTGAACCGCGGTTGTTACGTGCCCGCTCCGCCCACGCGGCACCATCTGGTCACAAAGAATTTTTTGAAAACTACCCGCAAAAATTATTGTGACAAATGATATAGTTAAATTTTGTAAACATCTGCTATATGAATGGAAAATGATATTTTGTAATAATCATCTGTTGACAAATCAAACAAATAAATTACATTTTGAAAAGTACCCGCAATATTTCCAAAAAAAAATTTTTCAAAATTTATGTCAATAAATAGAGCTATAAAAAATATGTAAACAAATGCACACATTCTTATATAGTATATACATATATTTTAAATTGAAACATACCCTCTAAATTAGACTCTATAACCAAGCCCATACGGTCCATTTTCCCCTAGCAAATCAAACATTTCAACATACCCGCAGTATCGAGCGGCAGGCCAGTATAACAATTAGGCTCGCACAGCCGCTCCGGGTCGTAGTATATGTAGCCGACCGTCTGCCGCCCGGGGCCTATCTCCGCCTCCTCTAAGGGGCTGTTGGGGGACAAAATATACTTTTAAATAGGATACAATTTTAAAGTTAATTCGGATGTTAGCAAAAAGCTTTATTGAAGTAAATTTTTACAACAAAACTTGTACCACACCATAAAATTAAGTCTACAGAAACTATTTTATGATAAAACAAAAAATAAAACAACTATACCATAAAATTGCAAAATTAATCAACAATTTCTAATATTTTTTGAAGTGAAACTTCTTTAGGCGCGTTGGGAGTAAAATTTCATGTCGCGTCATGGCAATTCCGTCATATCATGGAGTAAGGCGATGATTTTGATAGCTTTGTACCTCCAAAAAAGTTTCAGGACACGTGAAGTCGGCACACATGCCTTTTTTTTCAAATATCGAAAAGGAAAATATATAATCTGTGCCAAAAAGGTACGTACATAAAAGTGAGGGTCTCCAGCGTGTTGTCTTGCGCGTACGTGACGCCCGTGACGCGCATCCACAGCGACATCGAGTTTTCCACCACGAGCGGCACTCGCGTGCCTGAGTACTGTAATAAGGGTAATGTTAGAAACTTTTCTTAGTGTAGGCGTGTTATGGGTTATTGGTCCTTTGAGTAGAAAGTTATGATGATATTATTATTATTATAGAACTAGATTTCCGCCCGCGGCTTCGCCCGCGTTTTCAAAGGAAAACCCGCATAGTTCCCGTTCCCGTGGGATTTCCGGGATAAAACCTACCCTATGTGTTAATCCTTTCTTATGGAAATTTTCCACCTTATAGAAATTTTCCCGTCTTATGGAAATTTTCCTGACTTATAGAAATTTTTCTCGCCTTATGAAAATTTTCCTGTCTTATAGAAATTTTCCTTTCTTATGGAAATTTTCCACCTTATAGAAATTTTCCCGTCTTATGGAAATTTTCCTGACTTATAGAAATTTTTTTTTCTCGTCTTATGGAAATTTTCCTGACTTATAGAAATTTTTCTCGACGTATAGAAATTTTCCGGACTTAATTTTCCTGACTTACACGAATTTTCCTCATCTATATAAATTTTCCCGACGTATAGAAATTTTCCTGACTTATACAAAATTTTCCTGACTTATAGAAATTTTCCTGACGTATATAAATTTTCCTGGCGCATACAAATTTTCCTGACGTATAGAAATTTTCCGGACTTATGACGATTCAAAAGTCTTTATTTATTGCGTTCTTCAATTCGAGTGGAACTGAGAGTACAAATACCGTCAAATGTTTGACAGAAAGAAGTGCTCAACTTTTATATGGGAAAATGGAATTGTCGTCTTACTCTATCTTACTCGCAATTTTTCCTTATTTTATCACCGTTTAGACCTACCCTGGACTACGACAAACATTTTAAAACCAAAATCAGCTCAATCGGCCCAGCCGTTCTCGAATTTTAGCGAGACTAACGAACAGCAATTCATTTTTATATATATAGATGATTTCTTTCGTTTACAGTTGAAATAACATGGATATTAATCAGTGTGATTTACCTGTGTCGCGCGATTTTACCCGTGGACGGAACTGAAAGTACTTTTATAGCTTATGTGTTATTGTTAAGCTACATCACTGTCAAATATCATCGAAAACTGTTAAGTGCCCGCTGCTCACGTGCACGGAGCGCGCCACGTGCCCGCCCCATACGTACCGGCGCGGCGGGCGGCGGGCGCGCCTGCGCAGCGGTGAGGCGGCCGGCGTGCGCGCGCAACGCGAGCGGCGCGGAGGCGCGCGCGTGCCCACTGCTCACGTGCACGGAGCCCGCCACGGCGCCCTCCCGGGCCGGCGCCACCACACGTAGCGCGGCCAGCGACCAGCCGCGCGGCGGCACGCACTGCTGCAATACAAACGCGCCACGTTAGATGCAATAGACATCCATAGGTAACAAAAGAAATTTGAACAACTACCCTCAAATTAAAAAAAAAACAATGCAACAATTCCATATCAATCGAACAGGCATTATGTTATTTTTAAAATGTAGATCAATTTTACAATGTTTAAAAAAATGTTTATTATTTTTATTTAAAAACTACATAGATTTCCGCCCGTGGTTTCGCCCGCGTTTTCAAAGGAAAACCCGCATAGTTCCCGTTCCCGTGGGATTTTCGGGATAAAACCTACCCTATGTGTTAATCCATGTTACCTTCTATATGTGTGCTAAATTTCATTGTAATCGGTTCAGTAGTATTTTTCCTAACGTAAAGAAATTTTCCTGGCTTATCGAAATTTTCCTGTCTTATCGAAATTTTCCTGGCGTATAGAAATTTTCTTGACATATAGAAATTTCCCTACCTTATAAAAATTTTGCTGGCTTATAGAAATTTTCCCGACGCATAGAAATTTTCGTGACGTATAGAAATTTTCCTGGCTTATAGAATTTTTCCTGACGTATAGAAATTTTCCTGGCTTATAAAAATTTTCCAGATGTATAGAAATTTTCCGGACTTACGGAAATTTTCCTGTCTTAAATTTTCCTTTCTCATGGAAATTTTCCTGGCGTATAGAAATTTTCCTTATGTAAATTTTCCACCTTATAGAAATTTTCCCGACTTATGAAAATTTTTCCTGACTTATCGTAATTTTCCCGACATGAAATTTTCCTCACGTATACAAATTTTCCTGCCTTTTAGAATTTTTCCTGACGTATAGATATTTTCCTGGCTTATATAAATTTTCCTGGCGTATAGAAATTTTCCTGGCTTATATAAATTTTCCTACATATAGAAATTTTCCTGGCGTATAGAAATATTCCTTTCGTATGGAAATTTTCCGGACTTGGAAACATTTTCCTGACATACAAATTTTCCTTATCTTTATAAATTTTCCCGACATATAGAAATTTTCCTGACTTATACACACTTTCCTTATCTATATAAATTTTCCCGACGTATAGAAATTTTCCGGACTAATGGAAATTTTAATGTCTTAAATTTTCCTTTCTTATGGAAATTTTCCATCTTATAGAAATTTTCTCGACTTATGGAAATTTTTCCTGACTTAGGGCGCTTGTGCACTACAAGGAATTTTACTGTCCGGCATTCCGATTTTTTACGGTCCGGTGTGGCATGAAAAAACCGATGAATTGCTTGTGCACCTGTCCGTCTTTACTCGGATCAGTGCGGTACAGTTCAAGGAAGTATGGCGGTATAATGCTATCATAAATGATTGTTTTTGCATTTTACAAGAAACGAGTAAAAATATAGAAGGTGAAATATTATATTACTTCGTTATAATAAAAAGTAAAGTTCCGTAAGAGATTTAAAATGCGTGTTTCACTTATTTATTTTAATCGGTGACGAGGAGCTAAAGCTATTCCCACTTGAACTTTAACTTACCAACACTTACTTAGATAATAATTATAGGTCAATGCTTGGTCAATGTATATAAAATAACAATACCGACTTCTCAAATCTCATTGCCAGCTAAAAGAAAGTAAAACAAGAGCTTGCTTTCAATTGGCATATGCAATAAAAAGAGTAAAATCCAAGCAAGTGGGCACTCGAAAACAATTATACCTACAGCGACTCGTAAACTCAAAAAAACCATCCGGAATAGGGAAAAGTAAAATGTCGGACAGTAAAATTACGTATAGTGCACAAGCTAGTATTTAGATTAATTGCGTGCCATACCGGACCGTAAAAAATCGGAATGCCGGACCGTAAAATTCCTTGTAGTGGACAAACGCCCTTATCGTAATTTTCCCGACTTATGGATTTTTCCTGACTTATAGAAATTTTTGCGGCAAAGAGAAATTTTCCTCACGTATACAAATTTTCCTGGCTTATATAAATTTTCCCGACGTATAGACATTTTCCTGGCTTATATAAATTTTCCTGACGTATAGAAATTTTCCTGGCGTATAGAAATATTCCTTTCGTATAGAAATTTTCCGGACTTGGAAACATTTTCCTGACTTATACAAATTTTCCTTATCTATATAAATTTTCCCGACGTATTGAAATTTTCCTGACTTATAGACATTTTCCTGACGTATATAAATTAAATGTAATGAATAGATCCAGGCCGACCATAATGACGAACATATTTCATTGCATCTTGCGCATATTCATGCGTATGACTTGGGCTACCTGTGTATGTCGCCGGAAAAATAGCACCTAAGCACCTAAATAGCCCAATATTTTCTGCATCTTCTTCTCTGTGCTAATTGCATCGCGTAAATGGATGTAATCTTCAAAACGCAATTTAGCTTGGTTCAACCGAATGAGTCAGGGCCTCCGTTTTAATTTTAACGTTATTGTACGGTGCAACCGCACAGAGTGCAAAATCATCATTTTTTTATATCACAGCATTTTCATTTTTCATATAGAGTTAGTTCACATTAAAACGTCGCGAGCCGCGTACGTATGTAACTCATTACAGCATAGCAATAAAATCATATTATTTAGCAGCTTAGTTTTATTAGTAGCAGCAGCATCCCAGGTGTACGAACCATAGTCCGTACAGTTATAATATTATTTCAACGCAATATTGTTGAAGCAGTCGACGAAATCGCGACAAATACTTGTCAGAATTTTTACATTTTTATAGATTTTTTTTAAAGAAGGATAGTTCGATTAATGAAATATCCTTCTTGGTTAGTTTCCTCACCGAAAATACCTTATCAATTTCTGAAAGCACGCGTAAACACAAATATTTGAGGAATTTTTATGTATCTGCTTTAATTGCACTTTTCAAAAAAAAAATACAGACTGTAATAGTTTATTCACCCTTTTTACTTTTTAATTATTTTACACAATACATTTTTGAACGCATGAATGTCAAACAATATTTATCGTATTTGACAGGATTGACAACTAATGATTGACATGTACGAAAATCAAAATTATTTTTTATATTTTGAAATTTATATACACGATGTTATGAGCAAAGTTGATATTATGTTGTCGATTCAAAAGTCTTGTTTTAATGCGTTCTTCAATTCGAGTGGAACTGAGAGTACAAATACCGTCAAATGTTTGACAGAAAGTATGCGGTCAACTTTTATATGGGAAAATGAAATTGTCGTCTTACTCTATCTTACTCGCAATTTTTACTTATTCGCTCACCGTTTGGACCTACCCTGGTCTACGACAAACATTTTAAAACCAAAATCAGCTCAATCGGCCCAGCCGTTCTCGAGTTTTAGCGAGACTAACGAACAGCAATTCATTTTTATATATATAGATTCAAAGACACCAACCATTATGTCTGTACAAATTAAAAGTTACGTCATGCTTAAAAACTTGTTAAAATCAATATAAATAACCAACCGGTGCAGATATAGAGAGCGTAGCGGACGCACCCGGTAGCGTAGCGCCCAGATCCGTGATACACATCTCAACACACGCCGGGTTGTGAATCCGCAACCCCACGCGCCACGTGGTCGACGTGCCCACTGCACCCAGGTTTAAATTACCGTCCGATGAATTGGGCCACTCCCATTCCTAGAAAATAAACCAATATAGAATAAAAACATTTTCAAAAGTTTTCATGTATAAGTAAAGCTAGATCCGGCTCGAAGGACCATAAACACTTTTTATATAAAATCTTGCTCTTCGTGCAATTTACAGCGAAACTAATTAAATTTAAATGTACAAAGTTGAAGCAGTTTTATTCACATAATATTATATTATCAAATGATACCACCTACCAACGTCACATAAAGATTTAGTAGTCCTTCGAGCCCAAATTTCCATTTAAACCAAATAATAATTAAAAAATATTACCAAATTACATTGAGGTATTATTACAGGTATTAGTACGTAGTACATGGTAACTCAATGCCAAATTACGATAAATACTCACAAATCGAAACTTCCCGCTATACAACCGCAGAGGCACGTGATACAGTGACATGTTTGTATGCACCACGATCGCGAGGTCCAGGGTTACGTCCTCTGGGGGCTTTTCGCGTAGTTTGATACGCACTAACGATTCATAGCCACCCGGTTTCAGTGTGAGCGGTATGAAATCTGATATCTGGTGAAAGATAGGAAAATTATACGCTAGAGAAAATGAATTCATTGACGTATATTTAATATTCTTTCTACTTTTTGGCAAGATACAACTACGACAAATTATAATTTGCGAAAATATTTTTTTTCCTATTTTTACAAAAACATAGTTATCACAAAAGTCATCTATTAGTCTACTTGATAAGTTGAAAATGGCGTAAACTAGAGATAAGGCTCTTAAAAATACGTGCGATAGCTCATTTGATTCGGAATGACGTCTAGAAAAATGTATCGGAAATGTTTATTAGCACACAAAAAATTGCAAAAGTTATAGGCAAATTAAGTTTCATAAAAATAGGTATTTCGTTTATTGTTAATAACTCCGAAATTATTAACATTTCAGAAATTTTGAAAAAAGATTCTTAAAGAGGAGGAAATTTCCAACGAAAAACTCCCGACTCCCGGAATTCTATCTCCATTATTTATAATTTTAATTGAACGCTGAAAATAGGCCTCCGCGCGGCATTTTTAGATAGCGCGCGCGGCTTCAAAACCGAGCACGTCACACTAATTATTTTTTTTAAGGTATTAAATATTAATTAAAAAATTTAAAAAAATTATGGTGTATTCCGAACACTTCAAAGAATTTGCTCCCGTTGGAAATTTTACTTAAAGTTAATTTTTCAACAAATTAGACAAATGTTAACTAACGAAATTTTTTTGAACTTCCGTCCTTATTGCACATTAAAAAAAATGTTTAAATAATTGTCGGTAAAATTTTTCACTTCGTGGAGCCCTTCATATAAATATACTTAATAAGATCGCGCCATAAAAGTTTAAAAAATGTTAATACTTTGTTTATAATAATTTTTTCAAGTTAACAAAAAACTAGAAATTTCTAGTTTTTTGATAAATTTACTTAAATTGAAAAAATTATTATAAACAAAGTAATAAAATTTTTTAAACTTTTATGGCGCGATCTTGTTAAGTATATTTATATGAAGGGCTCCACGAAGTGAAAAATTTTACCGACAATTATTTATACATTTTTTTTAATGTGCAATAAGGACGGAAGTTCAAAAAAATTTCGTTAGTTAACATTTGTCTAATTTGTTGAAAAATTAACTTTAAGTAAAATTTCCAACGGGAGCAAATTCTTTGAAGTGTTCGGAATACACCATAATTTTTTTAAATTTTTTAATTAATATTTAATACCTTAAAAAAAATAATTAGTGTGACGTGGTCGGTTTTGAAGCCGCGCGCGCTATCTAAAAATGCCGCGCGGAGGCCTATTTTCAGCGTTCAATTAAAATTATAAATAATGGAGATAGAATTCCGGGAGTCGGGAGTTTTTCGTTGGAAATTTCCTCCTCTTTAAGAATCTTTTTTCAAAATTTCTGAAATGTTAATAATTTCGGAGTTATTAACAATAAACGAAATACCTATTTTTTTGAAACTTAATTTGCCTATAACTTTTGCAATTTTTTGTGTGCTAATAAACATTTCCGATACATTTTTCTAGACGTCATTCCGAATCAAATGAGCTATCGCACGTATTTTTAAGAGCCTTATCTCTAGTTTACGCCATTTTCAACTTATCAAGTAGACTATATGCCCGGGATCAGTAAGCAGGCTGATGCACTAAACAAGATAAAAAAGTGTGTGCACACGTGTCAGAAGTGAAACTTCTTTGGCAAAATTCACAGATACCCAAATTTTCACTTCACTCCTTGACGTGACGATATTACCATGACGCGATGTTGAAAGTTTACAGTCAACGCGGCTAAAGAAGTATCATTTAAAAAAAAAACTATTCTCGGGAGTATTAAATAGGCTGACTCTCTAAACAAGAGAAAATACACATAAAAATAATAGTTCATATTATATCTCAGTATGAGAAATTACTAGTTTTCAAATAGGTCTCCTTACCCTAAAATAAGGTTTAGCCTCATCTGGCAAGCGCACGGCCGTGATCTGTAGCGGCTCGTCGAACCGATTCTCTGCGCGTATCTCTTGTTCTTTCACTGCGTTTTCAATGTCCGATGTGACTATGCTGTAAAACATTTTCAATTCAATTTTGTTTGTTTATAAAATCGTGTTATGTGCTAGTATTTTTAAAAGGAAGACTCAAAGGACCAATAAAGCTATTATTTATATTTAATTCTTTATTTTTATTTTGAATGGTTTATTAGTGATAGCAAATCGTAAAATGACTCGTTCTGGCTTTAATTACAATAAATATGTAATCGTAATTGAAAAAATTTATCAATTAACAAAACAAAACGAAAAAAATATATTATTTTATGCCCGCTGTTACAAGGTTACGTTGTTGAATATTTTGGCAAATGTTACCTATTAAAATGACTCCACTTTAATTCGTTCTATAGTCATAAAATTCTATAACAATAATAAAAATTAGAATAAAATAACTTACTCTATCGCACTAGGCGTGAAGGCCAGCGTCCCCGGCAGTATACTGACACTGTACGGCACCGTGGCTTTGCCCACTCTCACGCAGCCCCCGCACCACGCCCACTGCCCCATTTGCCCCAGTAGCCCCAATTCGTCCCCACTCAGCCCACTGGGGTCGTCCCCGTTCTGCCGCGTTTCGTCATCACTTTCGATGTGTCTCTGCTGCGCTTGCGCATACAGCTCCGCGTCTGTGAATATCTCTATTTAAGAATTTCGATCGTTATATTATTGTTTACGTATTGGTGTTTTTTTGTAGTGCTGCGTCCGGTCTGGCAACTATGTATAAAATTATAAAAAAAATCCAATTGAAATAGCAAATAAACAAAACATTTTTTATTACCCACTATAGCTTTTTTAACAAAAATACGTTATCACTTTATCATTTATTAGTCAAAAAAAACTTGAGCGATGTCAAGGGACATCCGGATGGAACGAAGTGTTAAGTTAGAGAGAGACAGATAGAGAAGCACGCGCACGCCGTACGGCTTACAACTCTAGCAAAAAAACTTTTCGTAAGAATTTTTTCCGTATAGCCCCGTCACAACGCGCGATAAGGAACTTCGTTCCAACAGTCATATTATCTCATTTTGAAGCTTCAATGCTTGACGAAAATATTTTTAATTCAAATTCCTAGTCCTAATTCATGTCAGAGATTACGATTTACACTTAATATTGCAAGGTTAACTTTACTGTATGTGCAATACAAAATAATAGTAATTTTAAACTCACAGTTAAGCGTGAGTCGTGCGACTCGTGTGAACTCTTCAAACGGCTCGAGGTGCGAACGCAATACTGTCAAATGAGCCCCGTTGTGAACCTCCATACCACCTATAAGGAAGAAAATTATTAGGTTTATAATTCAAACCGTAATCATAATCTGTATAGTGTTTGATAAATGTACAAAACGCACCTTAATGCAAAGTAAGTGATGCTTTAAACCTATTCTTATATAAATAAATAAATATTATTGGACATTATTACACAAATCGACCTAGTCCCACAGTAAGCTCAATTAAGGCTTGTGTTGTGGGTACTAGGCGACGATAAATATAATATTTAATAAATACATATATAGATAATAACACCCAGACCCAAGAACAAATAATTGAGTTCATCACACAAATATTTGCCCTGACCGGGGATCGAACCCGGGACCGTCGGCTCAGTAGGCAGTTACTTTACCACTGCGCCAACCGCGTCGTTATATCTAGTGCGTGCGTGCGTGTGCGTATTAATGCGGGTCGTATCGTTAGCGGTTTGCGTGTATGCATGTTTATTCTGCGTGTGCAAATTAGTTTGTACATATGTTTCAGTACAATGTGTGAGTACAGTGTCTATTGCATGTTCATGCGGATGTATTTTTTTACCGTTGGTGGAGTGTTGGCTTGTATTTGCGTTAGCGTTCGTGCCGTGTATTGCGTGCGTATAATGTGCGTGTTTATGCAATGATATGTATGCTTATGCCTGTGTGTGCTCACCGTTAGCAGTGTGCGTGTCAGCGCAGGGCTCGTGCGGCGCGGGGGCGGAGCGCCAGCAGCGCGCGGCGCCGAGCGACGAGTCGACTCGGACTGCGACGTTCGCGCTGTTCGCTGCCTCTACGTATACCTGTATAAAACACGATATTACAGTCATTATTGGTCTCATTATAATTGAATTATTACTCATATTTTTATCTTTTTTTTTGCTAAAAATGAAAACACATTTTAATATGAAAAAGTACATAATATAGATTCTAAATATAAGTAGGAAATAATGTTTTTCCACATAACTGAAATCTTGCAAATTGTTGAACGATCGATGAAATTACAACAATAACAATTTTTTAATTCAAACTCAGTTCACATATTTCGTTGCATCTTTTCGGTTTTACTATACTACTCCACGCACACCACCAGCCCCGAGCTGTGCCCGTACACACACACACACACGCACACACCGTACCGTGCGCTCGGGGTCGCGCGAGCCGTGCGGGCGCAGGCGCAGGTGCAGCGGGCGCGCGTGCCCCCCGGCCGCCGCGCCGCGCGCCTCCACGCACACCACCAGCCCGCCGCCCGGGATGTTCGCTTTTATCCTATAAACATATTATACTTGTTATTATAGTAAAAGTCAGTCGTAATCTCGAAAGAAAACACGCTTTTTACCGAAAAGTATTTAATTTTTAATATAGAAAGAAGTTTAAAATCGAGTAACTACCCGCATAAATTGAGATTTTAAGAAAGATTTAACTTTAAACCAATTCAAATACTGAAATAAAAATATATTGTGTTCAAAAATGCATTGTGTGGTGCGCAGTGTAAAATGTACATATTTCACAGAATTTAATGTGCAATTTGTAAAGTATATAGTATCTTAGTATACTTATGTGTGTGTGTGTGTGTGTGTGTGTATCTGTGCCATGTCTACCTCTGTATATTATGTATGTATATGTCAAACTTACCGCACATACGCCGCACGCGGCTGCTTGTGCACAGGCGACACGCGCAAACGCACGAGCGCGCGGCTCTCACGCGGCGGCACCGCCCACACATCGCGCGGAGCCCTACTGCCCCCGCCCGCTAGGCGCAGCCCTAGCCACCCGCCCGACGAGTACACCTCGCTCACCTGAGCTCACGAGCAACACATGTTATTGCTCCCACCACAGAATATATAATAGTACTACATACAGAAGGTTCACTCCCTAACACAAGTCAACTTAGGCATAACTTTAGGCATAAATAATAGCTAGCTATAGAGCTATATTAGCTGAGGGTTGGTACTCGCCGCCGATTTATCATAGGTACGCGAACACACTTTAGAGTGAAACCTCTCTGCCCCCACTATGACATCAGATATGACGGCGTATATATTACCACCGCTACTACCAGAAACGGTGATAGGTAGCGTACGAGTGAGATACAAATCATTAGAGCAAGTAGATAAAAAAGAAATGCCAAATATGATGCTAAGCGTAAAACTCCAGACGGTTCGACCAATACGGCTATATTTTTATGTTTCTGTAAAGGCGCAAGGAAGGTTCTGATGGAGAGAAAACGCAAAAAAGGTGCAATGGGTAAAAACGTCTGCTTGGACAAGTAGATATAAATATTTGTATTTATTTATACCAAAAAGATGACATATACAAAAATACATTGAACTACACTAGGATTCTCTATGTTGTGGGGTTCCATCTCTTTCTATGTATAATACAAAAACAACATTTTGAAAAAAATAAATATTTAAAACTATGTATTGAAATTGGTCACATTGATGTAAAAAAGGTGTTGTTGATAAGCAGCTTGCTTACTTTTCACACAAAAAATCTGACCAAAACAAAACTATAAATTTAACTACTTAATTTTCATAACACCGAACCAGTCTATTGTGCTATACATTTATGAATGAGCCCAATCTTCTAATTCATACAAATTTCGCATATTATTAGAAAATTGGATAAATATTCTGCTCCGGTTACGACAATCATGATTATTTGAATTAAACTAGTTTATATATTAACATTTTGAACTAAATTCTACAATATTCTAGAAAAGTTCAATGAAAAAAGATTCTTCATCGACTATCTCTCAAAGACCCTTTATATAGTCTTATCGCTGGCATATTCCAAGAATTACATAATATATTTTTAATTATTCGATAAACGTTTAAAAAACAACGCCCCAATTGTATCATTATAATTAATTTTTAAGCTCAAACTTTAAAAAACAGTGATGAACTTAGCGTAGAATTATACAAATTATTTTAATAAGTAATTAGATTGCTGGTTTTTGTGAAACTCATCTATTATTCATAGCTATTTCATATGTTTTAAGACGCAAAATATCCATAATAACATTTTTTAAAACTCTTGTTATCCATACATAAAAAAATAATCCAACTTCTAAATAAAATGAAATGAAAATTTGCTTGTCAGAATTAGTTATGGTTACAAAATTTTTATAAAATTTATGTTGCGACCGCACAATTCGCCAACAATTTGGCATACTATTCGTCTTAATAACCGGAACTCGACGTTATTACAGTACATGAGTAGTCAATAAATACGTAAAATGTATCCTATAAAAGG
This sequence comes from Colias philodice, assembly GCF_061535455.1. Taxonomy (NCBI): domain Eukaryota; kingdom Metazoa; phylum Arthropoda; class Insecta; order Lepidoptera; family Pieridae; genus Colias; species Colias philodice. The sequence goes on along the minus strand of NC_143111.1, from coordinate 695,720 downwards.
TCAATCATTCTTATACATTCTTCATTCATTCATTCACTCATTCAGTGTACGTACCTGTATAACTTTATCGGTAGGATTGTATAACGTGAGCTCGGGCTCGACGGACGCGTTCGCCGGCACGCGCAGACCAATCAGCGGCCACACGTCGTATTCGCTGGCTACACCGATCGCCGACACCTATGGGAATAATTTATAATATACCTAATGTATAATGTAATGATTAAAAAAAGCTGATAAAAATAAGTCGGGGTTCGAGACCAGGCGTGCAGGAAATAAATTGATTTTTCAATTTAACTACGCATTTTATAACATGACCACTGCTCAAATTGCAAGGGCAAACACCGTAAGGAAACCGACATGTCAAAGAATCAAATCTCGACAACATGGAGACTCATATTAGGCCCGTGTCCCAGTAGTGGGAACATAATGTGCTGATGATGATGATAAAAATATAATCGGCCTACACTAATATTCTAAGAATAAGATAATATAAAGTTTCGCAATATCTAGTCGAAACCTTGTACTATGGAAACTAAACTAGGAATTAATTTTAACTTCAATTTAATAACAAAACGACTGCATCTTTGAAGACTGTTCTTAAGTAAATAATTTATCGTAACTAATTAATGTAGATTTACTTTCTTCAAAAACATGCCAATTCAATTATAAGCAGTCACCATCTCTTTTATATGACGAAGGTATACAATAAAAATGCTACATCGATAACGTAAATAAGCTCTGTTTATACTTTATTCCTCGTTGTTTACCCAACAAATAGAGTCTATGTGGTTCGATATCTTTCGTTAGTTCGTGTAGATATTTACTTTCCTAAATAAAAAGCAAACACAGCATCGTTTATCTGTATACATTATACAATCTACGTTATAAAAGGAAAATTGAATATATCGAAGTAAGTCTAAAATTGAAAGAATAGCTGCTATAGTTAAAAAAAAACGAATGAAAATGTCTAAGATATTCGAGATAAAAAATATATTCAGACAGATAAGAATAGTTAATTCTATCAAGCGCCACCTATTTATTATACGTCCTCTTTCATCCCCATAGAATAATATGTATTTTCAAAACCCCGTAAAAATATGCATTCAATTTTATACCTTATATCTCTCACAATACGGTAGACAATCATAAATACAGGATACTTCAGTTAAGATGCGTTCAATGTTATACTTTACACCGCAAAGAATACGGTCGAATATCATACATATCGGCTACTCGTGTACACCTAGCAACGTGCGTACATAGATTATAGACTATATACATTCATTCAATTTTATTCCTTATATTTATACGAATATGGTCGATAATCATACGTACCGGATACTTATGTACACCGAGCGACGTGTGTATATAGAGATGCGCCGTGACGAGCCCCTCGCGCCTGCCAAGGTACACCACAGAGAACGTCGTGTTGCCTTGCGGTGGCACGGACTGTACATACAATGAATAACAAATTTGCGACCACAGATCTAATTAGATTCCGAAGGGGTCTGTGGATAGACAAATTTGATGGAAACTATAAATGAAGAAATTTATTTTTATAAATTAAATGTTAAGTCTCGTATTCATGGTAAACATTTGTTGAACAACAGTTGATCAAGAATGTTGCTGGAAACTTTTTTGAGATGACGCACGCGAGAACATTACGTGCGACGGTGCGTGCAACTTTGCACACGCAATATTGCACGCAACATGTTGACAGCAACTCTTCAAAATGTCGATTCAACTTAAATGTTTACTATGAATACGGGGCTTTAATGTAAAAATAAACAATGTATATGAAACTATTTCATTCTATCGCCTTTATTACAATCTACACAAGGTACTTACCTCTACATCATAATTCAATCAGTTTTAATTTCTCATTTAAGGAGATATTAATATGTTATACAAAATTGCCATAATAAAGTACCTTATAAAATGTACTACGAAGCTAAAATAAGCTACTTACTTTATTACATTTCCATATTTGAGATAGTACAATTTGAATTTTTATGGACAAAAATACATGTATGCATTTTGTGAAGTTTTCCAAATAACTTATTGCGAGCACGTAGCTGCATCGCATTCGGTTCAATCAATAATTTGAAACACGCATGGCGGAACATAGAAATGTATATTTTTCACAAAATACATATGTACTTACATAATCACGGCTTGATTTTAAAATTTTATGTTGCTAATTCTATGCTAATTTAAATACAAAATATACATCATATTAACAATAATTTATATTTGCATACTTCCAGAAATATCTGAACTTTTAATAAATTATTAAATACATATTACAAAATATATGAAATACCTATTTAATGTTCTAAAAGACAAAACCTAACACAGTAAAAAAAAATTGGTTGTCTGTAAAGTCGGTTTACTTACGATAGTTGAACGTGACAACGTCCGATTGTGCTTCTTTGTCGCTCGTTCCGCGCTCTCGCTTGCACTTCAAGCCTATGGAACGCCTCAGAGCGAGGTAACGACGCATGAGTCATGTTTTTTCGTGCGTGCAGCCGGTTTTATCGAATTATAAGACGTTGTCACGTCAAAATTAATGATTAATTTCTTATTACTACGCTACATATGCGATCCATTTATTTAAATTCTTCCATAGGCATCATCCCATTCCATAAAATTAAAAAAAGAAGTAATCCGATGTTCCAATTTCAAACGACGTGCAGACCACGTCAACGGGGACGCAGGAAAAGTTCGAGCTTGCCTCCCTTCCGCTCATGACAAGGTCCGAACTTTTCCCGCCGCCCAGTTGCGTTCCTTTATTCTTCTGACACGTGCACGGCTTCGAAACTTCGCTCTTCTAGAATGTTCTTGATCCAATGGACGCTTATACGCTCGAGGTATACAGGTTTATTATAAAATCGTTGTACGGTGCAACCGCACAGAGTGCAAAATCATCATTTTTGTATATCACAGCATTTTCATATTCATATTCATTAGCGTTAGTTTACATTAAAACGTCGCGAGCCGCGTACGTATGTAACTCATTACAGCATAGCAATAAAATCATATTATTTAGCAGCTTAGTTTTATTAGTAGCAGCAGCATCCCAGGTGTACGAACCATAGTCCGTACATTTTTATGGTCCTTCGAGCTTAACCGAAAGCAGGACCCATTCGCGTGTGTTAAATCGTGTAGTGGGAACTGCCACGTAAGTTCCAGCAGCAGCGGTGAGTCCACAGCTTTTTACCTATACTATCTATCGAAGCGAAGTAGCATTTTCATCATGGAAGATCTAGTAGCTAGCCAAAACATGATCATCGGAGCGATGGAAAAACTCCAAATCAATTTTAAGAAAGACGGTGTCGAACGCAAGACCCCGGCTCATATTAATAAGCGATTAAGTGTGTTAGATTCTTACTGGCAAGAATTTCAATGCAATCATATAAAAATATGTGAATATGACGATAAATCGCATGAATATTTTAGCAATAACATTTATAAGCGAACGGCCGATTTTTATTATGAAACGCGTTCTTACATTATGCGGCACTTGCCAGCGGAAAGCAAGGAAAGCCCTATAACACCTGCAACACCTGGCTTATTGTCTCAGCCGGGAACAAGCAAGCAGCAACAGGATTTAAATCCTCAGCCATCATTTAAATCGCAAGGTACATCGAGCAAACTTGATGAATTATTCCATAAACAAGCAATTAACTTTAAGGCTTTTACAAGAACTGTAACAAGTATTGATGTTGAAAAAATATGCACTAAGTGGAAATTCGAGGATGCCCTTCAACAGTTAAATTCCCGATGGAGCGTCATTGACTCCCTTCATTGGGAAATCGACAGCATTTTGGACGGGGAAGACGTTGAGTATGAGAATGTTTTCACTCGACACGAAAGCATTTTCAATAACCTCAAAGAAGCGATAAACACAAAGCTCTGGTCAGTCTCTCACAGAGAAAATATAACACCAAAGGTTGACATTCCGATTTTCAATGGAAACTATCAGCATTGGGTATCTTTTAAAAATCTATTCAACGAAGCTGTTCATCTTAATCCTTCCTTATCAAATTCCCAAAAAATGCAGTATCTGAAAAGTAAGATCAAAGGCGAGGCAGAACGCCTCATACAGCATTTACCTATAAGCTCACAAAATTATACTTCCTGTTGGGAAATATTAAATCACAGGTACGAGAATAAAAAGCTTATTTTTACATCTCATATTAATATTATTTTAGGCCTACCCAACATGCAGCAGCAATCGCTCACACAAATTAAAAACATGCACGACGCGACAAAGGAATGCCTGAATGCCATCAAAAACCTTGGTGTTGATACAAGCACGTGGGACCCGATGATCGTTCATATATTAGCGCTGAAATTAGATACCGACACTCATAACGATTACATCGAGTCATTGAAAAATCCTAGAGAACTACCAACACTACAAGAATTTCTAAGTTTCCTCGAGATGAAATTTACTGCATTAGAATCATCTAAGCGCAAGCAAGAGCCACCTAAAACATTCCAGCACCCTCAAAAACCAACACCAGCAGCATATCCTAAAGTATTCCAGAAATCGCATTTATTTAAATCATTCGCTAGCAACTATAATAATTCATCGCAAAACGGAAAAGGTATCAATTACACAACGCAAAATTGTCCAATATGCAACAATAATCATGGAATAATATATTGCAATAAATTCGCCGAATCTCAACCTAAACTGCAATTACAAACAATTACGAGGTTACAGCTATGTCAAAACTGCCTGTATAATCATAATGGTAATAAGTGTTTTTCCACTAAAAGATGCCGAGTATGCAATGAGAACCATCATACTTTGGTTCATGAAGCGTTCGCACAGCGGACATCCCAAAATACAGCTAGCACAGCAAGCCCCGAAAATCAACTGAAAAATAGCTCTCACGTGTCCCTGGATGATACACAGGAAATTTTATTAGCAACAGCTCAAGTTTCAGTTCAAGCTGCAGATGGTTCATCATTAATCATGCGTGCTCTCATAGATCAAGGATCACAGACTTCCCTTATAACCGAAAATGCAGCTCAGAGACTCGGTCTGCCGCGTCAGCATTGTAAGGGAGTGATTTTAGGTTTAGGCGCGAAAGAGAACACGTGTAAAGGCTTTATGAACATACAAATATTTTCTCAATACAGCGATTATTCATTAAATACAGGAGTTTTTATAATGAATCATGCGGTGAACAATCTACCAAACAAATCATTCAGCAAACCAGCGTGGTCATTTATTAACGACATACAGCTAGCCGATCCAGAGTTTTATCGACGCCGACCAGTCGACTTATTGTTAGGTGCAGATGTCTATTCATCGATTATCATGGAGGGAATTATTAAGCAAAGCGAATCTATTCCTGTAGCGCAGCAAACACGCCTTGGGTGGATTTTATGCGGCAACGTAAAGTCATACCAATGTAACGTTGTCATGGTCGACGTGGATAGCCTTCAAAAATTTTGGTCAATCGAAGACATTAACGAAAACATAGATATATCACAAGAGGATTATCAATGTATTCAGCAATATCAATCAACAACAACTCGTCAGTCAGATGGAAAATACGTTGTTCGTCTCCCTTTACATCCAGACGCAGATGAAAAGCTAGGATTATCAAAAACAAAAGCATGCGCTCAATTTTATCAATTAGAACGTAAGCTACAAAAAGACGACAATTTATTCAATAAATATAAATCATTCATAAACGAATACAAAGAATTGGGTCACATGCACTTAACAATAGCGCGTAACATGAAACCTGCCTACTACATGCCGCACCACGGTGTACATCGAGCCGATTCGAGTACTACGTCATTACGAGTTGTGTTTAATGCATCCGAAAAAACATCGACGGGTGTAAGCCTTAATGACGTCATGTATAGAGGTCCGAATTTACAGCAGGATATCTTATTATTAATTTTAAATTGGAGACAATATCCTTACGCATTTATAGCAGATATCGAAAAAATGTTTCGACAGATTTTAATTTCAAAGCAAGATCAACGTTATCAGCAAATAGTTTGGCGCGAAAATCCGAATCAACCACTCAGAGAATATACTTTGTCCACTGTTACGTATGGTACAAAAGCAGCGCCCTTTTTAGCAATGATGACGCTCAAGCAGTTAGCCAAGGACGAATGCAACCGTTACCCGATAGCAGCGAGGGTGTTAGAAGAACAATTTTACATGGATGATCTTCTTAGCGGTGCATTTGACATCATATCAGCGAAGCAATTACAAAGAGATCTCATCGATTTACTCAAATCGGGAGGATTTAATCTCCGCAAATGGTCAGCGAATGAGTCATCATTATTAGAAGACGTTGATAAAGCAGAAAACCTAGCAAGCGATACGTACAATTTTAAGCATCAGGAATCAACGAAAGCACTCGGTCTTAGTTGGAATGCACGAGATGACAATTTTAAGTTTATGTGCAAACTATCTCCGCAATCCGATTTACAGCCTACGAAACGAGAACTACTAGGAGAAATATCAAAGATATTCGATCCTCTTGGTTGGTTGGCACCAGCAGTAGTTCAACTAAAACTATTATTTCAAAGCGTATGGTTAACTAATTTAAATTGGGATGACGTCATACCGGACAAAATTAACCTTGAATGGCAAAAATTAAGAGCAGACATAGAGAACATTGGAAATATCGAAATCCCGAGATGGATTTGCAGCGGGAGAGACGACCGCATCGAATTACACGGTTTTTGCGATGCGTCGTTGAAGGCATATGCATGCGTAGTATATGCACGGATAGTGCGTAAAGATCAAACGCACATATCACTTTTAGCCGCCAAAACGAAACTTGTCCCCGTCAGCAAAACTAGCCCTTCGTCAAAGACCGAAGTATCATTACCGAGACTAGAGTTAAGCGGTGCACTTTTGCTCTCGAAACTTATGATAAAGGTCAAGCAAAGTTTAAGCGATCGCGATGTACAAATGTTTGCGTGGTGTGACTCAACAGCTGTACTTGGATGGCTATATGGCGAGCCCAGCCGCTGGAAACCTTTCGTCGCAAACCGAGTGATTAAAATAACAACAACTTTACCACCACAGACTTGGCGTTATGTTAAATCTAGCGATAATCCCGCAGATTGTGCTAGCCGTGGCATGAGCATCGCGCTTTTAGAAAAGCATGACCTATGGTGGAAAGGGCCCACCTGGCTACTCAGTGATATTAAACATCAGCAACAATTAACGTATGATACTAAATTAGAAGCAAAGAAAATGTTATCAAACGTAGTTACAAAGAATAATAATATTTCAGCGAACTTTATTAGCGATTTTATTGACAAATACAGCAGTTTTACATATGCGTCACGAGTACTAGCATGGATATTGCGAATATCCTCGTCCGTAACAAAACAAAATTATTTAACTATACAAGAGTTGCAAAATTCACAATTAAAAATTATAAAAGCTATACAATATTTAGAATTTAGTGAAGAAATAAATGATTTAAATAGCTTAAGTAGAGTAGATTCAAAGAGCAAGTTATTATGTCTTAATCCATTTCTAGACGAAGAAGGTTTATTAAAACGAAGCTTGTCTAAATTCGAGACCCCTATCTCCTCTATCTGAAGACCCTGATGACTTAGCATATCTCACACCTTCCCACTTTTTAGCGAGCGGTCCAATTTTAACAATCATAGAAACTGAGAGAGATGAGAGAACGAGGTGGCAATTGACGCAAAAAATATTTAGTGATATTTGGAAACGGTGGCGAGCTGAATATTTAACGTCATTATCAGCCAGAAGCAAGTGGAAAACATCAAAGCCTAACATCAAGTTGAACGACATAGTGATTATACACGACGCTCTTCTACCTCCAGGAAAATGGGCGTTGGGTCGTGTGATTGAATTACATCCTGGATCAGACGGCTACGTCAGAGTCGTAAGCGTAAAAACTAAGACGGGTATTATCAAGCGACCGGTTATTAAATTGTCCATTCTTCCTGTTAACACAGAAGAAACAAATCAGCAAAAGCTACAGAATCATACCAGCAGCTTAGCACCAGCAAGCACCCCGAAAAAAGCGCATTCCAATTAAATCATTTCATATAAACTTATTATCTAGCGTTCAAATAAACATTATTTATTTTAATGCTCACGTCAGCTACAAACGTAATATTATACAGTAACAACTTCAATATAACAAGATTAAACGTCGACAAACATTTTATATTCTTCAATAAATTAACATAGCTGTTGAAGATGGATAGAAATTAATTAACTACGCCAATAAGCAACCAAACTTCAAAATTTATTAATAATTAATTATATCAATCATCTGGATATCATCAGCTTTATGAAACTTTAAAAAGTAATATTCATTGTAACATCGTACTATACAAATAAGGCACGGTTGTAAACAATTGGAGTTCCATGACCGCATGTTACTGAATCAGCATTTCGATTCAACGAGGCGCACGCGACCAGGCCTTATCAATGGTGTCAGATATATTATTGCGAATACATTGTCTGAGATTAAAGCTAAATATTCATGATTAATTCACATAAGCAACACACTTATAAGATAAATATTGAGCCGGAGGTGTATCCGAAATCCAACCGATTCAGCATTTTATAAACACCGGTACCCATCAAATTTGGAGCTGGCAAAAAAGCTACAACGACTCCCTGCTAGCTCTCGGGAAGCGCATTCAGGGGATAGCAGCAGCAGCAGGCCTATGGTGTGCGTGGCGGCCGGCGGCGGCGAGCGCCCTCCGCGGCGCGAGCGCCTGCCGCGTACCAGCGCGCAGCGTGCCATCAGTGACCCATGTGTTAGTTTTAGTGAAAAGTGTGTGAGTGTAATGTGCGTGAAACAAAAAGCAGAGCAAAATGTGTGTGAAACAAAAAAGCAGAGCAATGTGTGTGTGCGTCATTCAGTGAATCAATAAAAGACAATTCCCTATTTTAGAAAAGTGTAGCCTTAAGATCGATATCTGATGATTGTCGGGCATCATTTGTTAATAGCTTTTAAGAATATTGTTTTCACCTTGTAATAGGTTAGCTCATCGTCATATCTATCATAGCTTTCATTTCCATCACTCTTGTTGCCCGGGAGCATGTACGGTGCAACCGCACAGAGTGCAAAATCATCATTTTTGTATATCACAGCATTTTCATATTCATATTCATTAGCGTTAGTTTACATTAAAACGTCGCGAGCCGCGTACGTATGTAACTCATTACAGCATAGCAATAAAATCATATTATTTAGCAGCTTAGTTTTATTAGTAGCAGCAGCATCCCAGGTGTACGAACCATAGTCCGTACAATCGTATAGAATAAATGCAACATGCATTCGTAAATTAGGTCACGACTTCATTCAAATGAAAAAAATTAATTAACTTTTTCTCATTATCCCTGACCGTTCTTATAAGCCAGTTTTATGCAAAATATTCCAATACAGAAATTTAATGAATTAAATTATAATAACTAACAGTATAAGTAATACATATTACGTTATTATATGAAATCTATAACCCATTTACGGTTATTTCATAATTCAAAGCAATTGTGTTATTACATACATTAGTGACGCACATGTTTACACAGGAACCATTTGTTATATTGATTTCAAAGGAGAAATTATATGGTAGGACGGGCGACCCTCAAATGTAAAGAATTCCTAATATCAACAATTGATTGATTGAACTCTTTGTGAGAGGTTATATGCTGCTATTTTTATAATAAATTCAAATGGGGTACCATTTGAATTTTAGTTTTAGTTTTAGTTTTTCATACTTATTTTTATGAATTTGATATTTTCTTTACCTTTGGCATACAACCTTTCTGTATTCTGTATAACATCATTATGCATTCACGCAAGATTGTTTTTGGATTCGAACAAAAGTAAAAGTAAAAGAATAGTCATAACGTTTTAATGAATTCCCACGATACTATTTTCCCCTGTATCTGTATGCGCATAAAATTCAAAGTATGCAATTATAATAACAATGTGCGAATACGACAATCTTTATTCCACACAGAACAAGCGTAGCCCTCCTTGAACTTTCCGGTTTACAAACTTATAAAAAATGTCATTAAATATCGTCATCTCATGCATTGACCTACTTAACTGCCGAACTGGATTCCGTTGTGTATTTCATATGAAAGGGCAAAATATGTGCGATTTGATAACATTGAATTTTTTTATCGTACTTAACATTTTGTCGAGCAATTTTGACGAGATAATTTACTGGTGGTTAGAATGTGTGACTAATTTTCCGTGCATTTAGAAAACAATGTATTTTATAGCTAACTCGCTAATTTAAACAATAAACTCGGGCCTGAGGCACAGTATTTCTAATGTCACTTATGGAATATAGTTTTAAAATCAGTGTCGCCAACTTTAAATTATCTATTGTTGCCAGTTTCACGACATAGGTATACATAATATTATTATGTTATTAGCCGATTCTCAGTGACCAAAAAACTATAATTTACAATAGCCAAAATAAAAAATATACGAGACTATAGTATGTAGAGTATCTTAACAAAATTATACATTTTTAACACATTTACGAGGGTAGGGCGAAAATTTAAGCCGTAACAATTGGAATACAATATACTCAATTGAAATAAAATTATACATTTTTGATATTCTTTTATAAATACAAAGAATGTTTTTTATTAACATTTTAACATACCTACATAACTTAACAAACAAAACTGAATACTATTGAGCCTATGATCTATATATTTTCATCATTTCATCATCCTGTCAAGAAACGTACCTTAGAGTCAAAAAAGGAAGCATGGAAGTCTGGCGTAGTGCCCGCCACGGAAGCCAAATGTAGCGTAGTATTGGCCATATTGGTCAATGTGACTAGACGAGTGTGCGGCTCGGCGAGGGCGGAGCGCCCGAACCGGAGCGCCGGCGGCCAGAGGGCCACGCCCTCGACGCTCTCGCCGGCGCTCTTGTTGCTCTCCACTGAGATTGACTCTGCCCCCCATTCCTGTGAATTGGTAGCATGAAAGGAACTGTGTTGCTGGTGCCATAATGGTGTATTTTTTGCAAGTTATGTTTACAGGCACTGGGCAGTGGTAACCACTTAACATGAGGTGGCCCATCCGCCCCTTTACTTGGTCTGCCATAAAAATTCATTTGCATTTAACATAAAAAGAGTAACTACCAAGTTTGCTAGCTCTTTTCTTAAGTTAATGCTTTCCAAAATTGTGGTAAATATTATAATGTTTGATGTTTTAAAAAAAGCTTCTATCATAACTTTAGTTGAATGAATAAATGTGTAAGTTTGCCTACCATTAAAACAGTGTGAAAAAAAATGAGTGTAGATTAGACCTATGATATTGTGATATTATGGATTTAATTCAAAACTAAGGTATATTTTAAAACAGTAGTGATAAATGAGCGAAGATACAATTGAAAAATGTAAATATAAAATTCCATTGCTGAAATGTTGTTTATCATTCAAAGAAAAATGTAAATAGAGTTTGAGATCAAAATCTTCTAATATGAATTGTAAATGTATAACAAAATACACTACCACACCACCTCAGTCCTCCATATACATATTTTTAAAGGATCCTATGCAATATCCATCTTGATACTTTTATTCTCCCTACAGATATGTATCAAAGAAGTTATTTTTAAAATAATTGGTAGAAATGTATCTTGCAATAGCAAGGTAGTTAACAAGTAAAAAAAGTTAAGTTAGTTAGTTGTTAAGTAACAATATAATACTGACAAATCAAGAACAAATTGCAATGATTTTGCTAGTCAGGCAGTCATAGGATACATTTGATAGAATTACTGCCTCTTTTGTATGTTTCTTATCTATACTTAATATTATAAAGCTGAAGAGTATTTTTGTTTGAATGCGCTAATCTCAGGAACTACTGGTCCGATTTGAAAAATTATTTCAGTGTTAAATAAATAAATAAAATCTTTATTTGAATTCATACATAAGTTTGTCATATTGGATTGGGGTTCAGGCCCCCTTACTAGGTATAACCTGTATTAAGGGGACCTGAACCCCAATCCAATATGACAAACTTATGTATGAATTCAAATAAAGATTTTATTGTGTTAGATAGCCCATTTATCGAGGAAGGCTATAGGCTATATTACGCTAAGACCGCTAGGAGCGGAGCCAGGCGGGTGAATCCGCGAAGCGCAGCTAGTCTTAGAATAAGAACAATGATCAGTGGTTACTGGTTTTCCTGTTCAAGACAATAAATCACTTGGTTGGACACCTCCGCATATCACAAAGGTTACCAGGCTTCATTTTTTAAAGATAAAATGTTAAGATGGCAATCATATGACCTTACTGAGATTTTTCTAAATAAAATGTAAAATATACTTTTATATTTTGAGTGTAGGTTTTATAATAGCAATTAGAGATGAAATAAATGTATGTTATTCAGTGAAAATTATTCTTTTAGGATCTTAGCTTTAATTATACATGAAATGATTACTCATTTAGATTATAGATAATGAAGATCTTATCACTTTTAATTTTTGTTTGTATACAATTTTGTATGATTATTTATAATTAATTAAATGATTACTTATTTTTATTTTTTATAACATTTAGATTGAATGTATGCAAAGTAGTTTCTTGATTCAATGTTACACCCAACAAGTGTTGGTCCATATTTTAGATGAAAATCAACTGAAAGATTATAAACCATTCTCAAATATGTTGTTACATGTAATGTTAAAATTTAATTAAAATAATTTTATGTACATTTATAAAATATAATGGAACACACCTTTTTTCATTATATTATAATTATGTTTTACTCACTTGAAATGCAATGCCGTCTGTGAGAGAATCCTGAACTGATGTACCTGTGACAAATATTAAATGAGATAAGTTCAATGATCAACCTCTTACACACAAGCCCATTGATACTGAATGGAGTAAAATCAATTCCCATTTACCTATTGTTCAGTGAACAATACTACCCAAATTAAGAATAAAAAAGTAATTCTGATAGTACCTAAGCTTTCAAAAACATCATTTTTAGGAATTTAGTAAATATCATTAAGTATATTACTGGGATGATAACACGCGAAAATGATAACATCTACGACATATTATTACAAAGTTATTCAATAATTGTACGTCGCTCTTGTACGCAAGTCAAGCGGCTGCGCGCGGCATGCGCGGTGCACAATGCATCCGCCTTGTTGCATCTTTACCGCCAAAACGACTCATTTCTATCATCAACGCTGATAATTTTATGTTACAATTTTGTAGGGTAAAAAGAAAAATAATCAGGCCCCAGTCAAAAATAACACCATTTCCCATTCGATTACTTTCGAAGTTCTCCTAGCAATTTTAACACATCATTTCCCTTGTAGATAATAATAAAAATTTCAGCAAATTCAATGAGAGATGGGATTGGGTCTTGGGAATATAGACATTATTTATCAAGTGAAATCGATTTTACCATGGCTCTTTCCCTGTGCCGTCAGCTTTGAGTTTAGGGATATATCCAGTAGACATGGGTAGGTAATGCGTGTAATAGTACAAAAGTAATATCACTTTGACACGTAATGCAACATCACGCATTACGCATCAGTTACAAACATCACTCGCATCACTCACTTTTTTTTATTTTGTTGTACATTTGCTTGCTTTCATTACAATTATTAACAAACAACATAAAGTACGTGGCCAAGTATGAAGGAAAATCAACTACATTTTTTAAATACAGTGTAAACTCTATATAACGTCACTTAAGGGACCGTGCATTTTTCGACGTTATAGAGAGTGGTCGTTAAATGGAGAGAAAGGGAAAATTGCATGATTGGTCCAGAGACAGGAATATTTTTTTGACATTGCCTATGAAACCATGTTATCATCGCTTGATCAAGGTCTTCATATTGAGGTTTCTTCATTTTTTTGGCAGATCGTCCATCTTCTTCGGCATGCAGAATTTTTTCTTTATTTTTCTACGACTGCATTTCTGAGAATCTTCGGTATGTCAGTAAAAAAGAATGTAAACAACTACATTTTCATTGATTTCGGCAACTTAGTCAGTACTTCCTAGTCCTAGTTCCTAGTTGTAATGTCTTATTGTGGTCGTTAATTAGAGTGAGCGTGATGCTATATGGAGTGTATTATTGTATCTAGACAACAATATAAACCAACCAAAGTCGAGAAATCTTGACGTTATACGGAGTTTGACGTTAAATGGAGTGTCGTTATATAGAGTTTACACTGTATTTACTTAAATTGTAATTTTACGATATGTAATAACTAATAAGTATTGCAGTTATTATTGCTATTTTTCAATATGATCTGTAATACTTCACGTATATCACCTTAAACATTACTCGGTCATCATTTCATTAAAAATCGATCGGGTAATGTGTGATGTTACGGAGTAATATCACTTCCGTGGAAGAGATGCGTGATGTTGCATTACTATTTGACGTACTGTTTTGCGCATGTCTAATATCCAGCGATGTCAATAAAAATACGTAACACCACAAAATTTTCCGATACATTTTGTCGCTTAAAATCATACTTAAACACTAATTATTATCATTTCAACATAACATTAGTTCATTAGAGCACAGTGCAACATTTATCTCATTACAATCACAAGATGTGCGTTCAATGTTCATAGAAGAATTTGAGACGAAAACTCAATAGAGGTAGTCAATACTTCATTCAAATAGTCACAGCTATAGACAAGTCGAAATGTATGATTATATGATGTAACAGTATACATAAATGCTTTTTGACATTACAGGGAGAGTTTAAATGATAATCTTTTTCGGATATGTTATATTTTTTCATAAAAGCACATATGTATTTCTTTTGTTAATTTATATGGGACTTTTAATGCTTATTGAAAAAGAATATGCTATATTTTCTTATTATTTAAATCTTATTTCATCGTAAATGCACCTAAATTGTCATCTGTCATTTGTCAACATTGACATTAAATTACATTAATTTTGTGGCAGTGAAGCTCGCAGTCGTAGACAGACCCCGTTTTCCAATTACAAAGCATAATGCGACTCAGTGCCGCACAATGCCGAATTATGCTGATGCTTATTTTGCTTTGGAACATGAAACGCACCAGCAGGTTGCGCTAAGTTCAGTGTTGAAAAAAAAAAAATATTCATAGAGTTAGCAATAACCAAATTAATGTGTAAATAAAGTGGTATAAGTACATAATAATTGGTTGAAAAATATTTACGGTTATTTTAAGTAATTTGGATTTTGATTATTTCATTAACATTTTTTTCAATGTTTGTACCTTCATCCATACTTATATTTATTTTTTTAACACAATTTGAATTAACTTTCATTATTTCGAAAAAACTACAATGAAACGAAAGCTTTAAATTTTTTTCCAACAATTAATAATTACTAACGATAAATCGATTGCACGCATCAATTCACGCGCATTACTTTTTCTAGTGCTCGATTGTGCGAAGCGTTGCTGTAGTTGGAACATTCAACGTTAAGCATTATGCCGCATAATGCGCTCTAGTGCTGTAATTGGAAAACGGGGAAACCAACTCGCAGTGAAGTTTGGATTGGGAAGTTAAGGGCAAAGAGTAAAGTAATACATATGGGGAAGGGATTGGGAATCTGTATTGACGTTTCAAAAGTGCTTCTCGAAGAAGTCTCATTGAATAAATAAATGTTTGAGTTTGTTTTCTATTTCAAAAACCATTCGCTTCTGGCATTCGCCGGCTGCTGCCGCGGCACTAACTTAAATAACAATAAACAAGTTCTTAAAATATTCTGAATTTTAATAATATTTTATGGACTCTATATTTTATACGATCTGTTGATTCTATACGAGTCCATAAAATATTATTAAAATTCAGAATATTTTAAGAACTTGTTTATTGTTATTTAAGTTAGTGTAGCCAAATGTGGATGACCAAATCGTGAAACATTGACGATTTAACGGTCTGATCAAACTATGTTGGCCATTTTCCACAGTTAACTACTCACAGAACCTTAAAAATAAGAAAGGACTTTAAAAAACTCACCTCAAGGCGTACATTCTCACTGCCATGTCCTCGTGCATCCTCCCTTTTAGCTAAACGATGTCCAAAATTTTTGTTTCCTCGGATATACAATAGTGTCAACAAACATTGTAACATAACACTTCTATCGAACTACACATGCAAGAAGGTCATAAAGAAATGGTTACATACGCTGTCTTTTGAAGAAACCGAACAATTACTTAAAGGACCACTGAGCTGACACACACTATAACAATATGCCTTCACTCACAAGCAATGACACACACACACAAACACACACTCACTCACACACACACACGTGAACACACACACACACACACGTAAACACACACACACTATCACGAACACGCGTGCTGCAAACCGCAAAATAATGTACTTTGTTTTTCTTTTATTTTTTTTTTTAATTAATTGTATTAACTTCCATTACATTAGATTATTTACCTACTTGTTAACTTTCTACTGTCCATAACATATGTACATAACCAAGAAGCGCAACTCAGGGTCCCAAGACACAAGTATTTCACTTAGTTTGGGACCCACTGTCGTACATTAATTGTAAATCATATAATGGACAAATAAATTTATTTCATTTCATTTCATTTCATTTCATTTCATTCATTTCATTTCATTTCATTTCATTTCATGAAATGCGACCATTTCGTGAAATGATCAATCATTTCATGAAATGAGCAAATCTACGATATGGCCACAACAGCAGCTTTGCAGCAAGAAATTGTCAAAAAACTAGCCCGTTTACGAGCACCTTTAGCTATGTCTGCAACACGTCTGCAAGATAAAAATTATTTGATTTGTATATTATATTTAAACATATCTAATCAAAAGTAGTTTCATACAGTGTATCAACCATGTATCAACATAATTATTTCACAAATCGACTTAGATCATTGTTAGAACATTTGCCAGCGTACTCCATCCATTACTTTACATTACATTAATGACAATTAATGATCTATCATCTAAGCAAATCGAATATTCTTCAGTATTTTTTTAAATATTTTTTTTTGTAATGGCAAAACCATATTGTCAAAAAAATGTGTTGCCATATAAATTACGTCTGTATTTTACGTCTGTCAAATTTCCAAATAAAAATAAAAAATAACTTTTCTGATTTCTCATCGCATGTTGATAGTGCTATATTTTTATCCTAGGCATATTATTTCTTTTACTAGGTATAAGATAAAATTTCAACATTTCGCTTTTGCGTGAGCTTCTAAGAAGAATCATGGAAAACAATGGTTTGTGTAAATAAACATATTTTCTGCGTATTGTTTATTTGCTGTGCTGAGAAATTCATAAAAAGATATATTATTCAGTATCAGGGGATGGTGATGATGAACGCAACGCTGCAGGAGATGGAGATGAATCAATGGCTGAAGAAAATGATAATGATACCAACGATGAGGAGGATTTTGATATATCGCTTGCGGCATCTCATTCGGTAAGTCCAAAACAATGTATTTGAGTTGTCTTTTTAAAGCGCCGGTTCACATAAATTTACGGCGTAAAAACCCTAGTATTAATGTAGCCGATAAATTTGGCTGTGATCTGGTAAATTCGAGAAAAAATATTGCGATTGTACCAATTGAACCTTATCAGAATCTGCTATTATTATTATAAATTACTCCGATCCGTTATTTTTAGGTCAATATATAAATTCAACCACTACTATGAAGCTTAATGTTAAATATTATTTTTAAAATATTACAGTACATGGGAACAGGGCTTGTAGCAGTCAGTGGCCGTTGTGTACTAGAGCCAGGATGGACGGGCAGAGTCCCTGTAACTGCGCACCATGGGATCGTGTTTCCCGGAGAGATTGTTCCTATGCTGCTCACTAACCCGCAGGATGCTGCTGTGCTAGCTCAGACGTTGGCTAATGATAAGCTGTTTGGATTGCTTTGTCCTGAGTAAGATTTTTATATACTAGTTGATAAAGTTGACCTATGTGACTTTGTTCTTTATAAATAAGATTTTTCCTGTACTTTTGAAGATTATATGTAATATATATAAACAATATATAATTTATAAAGTATGATGTAATAATTAGTATTTACTTGCTAATAATTCTTTTACACTTTTATTATCATGTTTTTTCTTCACTGATTTGAGCAAAGGCGGTGTGAATAAAGACCAGATAAACTGAATAATATTAATATTTCCATTAAAACTCATCTGCTACTTCTCTAAAGCAAATTTGTTTTTGTGTAAAAATTGCTAAAATTTTGCAAGCAGATCAACAGATCAGTTAGTCAGATCAGTCAACTATTTTATTCCCTGCAGAAATGAGAGTTGTCCTAAATAAAGTTTACTGAAAAAACTCTGCTCTGCGTAGCACCTGAAACATATGGATTTATGTCGAATCTTTTTATCATAAGTAGTTCTTTTATTGTATTTTTTTATTGTTGTGGTAACACTATTTTTATTTGTTTTAATATCTTTCACACTCCAAACATTTGTGTATCCATATAATAGGCTTTTACATAGAACAATATTAATTGTACTTGAATAATTTGTTTCTTATATAGTAGTATAAGCTGTTTGGAAGCTAATAAAATAAAATATTTTACAGCGAAAGCGGTACAGTAATATCTGGCTATGGGGTGCTCTGTGAAGTGTTTGAAGCGAGTGGAACAGATGTGGCCTCTCAGGTCCTCACATTCAAAGCAAGAGCCAATCACAGGTTTCGATTCCTTGAAATGCCGAAGTATCCACAGCCCATAGATATTTATCATAGGTATGAATTTTTTGTAATAAGTATGAGTTTTAGTTTGGTTTTCCTTTGTTGGTATTGTGGTGTGTGTATTTCATTTCTGTTTTATAGTTTGGTTTGTTTGTTTTTATATTTATATATTAGTAACCATACATACAGATTTACAGAGATGTGAAAACGCAGTAACAATTAGTTAACAGGCATAGCCAGAAACCTTTTTTTATAATATGCAGTGATAAATCAATATCCTATGGTTCTTAAACAACAACATTCTATGGTTTCTTTAATATTTTTATTTTTATACAAAATTATCATGGCTTTCCACAAATAAAAATTCACAACTGTTTTATTCACATATTATATTAATTGTTGCTATATAAATGAAAAAGATACAGATTGCAATAAAAGGTCCATTGGTATATTTGTGTGATGAACATAGATGGTTGTATAAGTATTTATTTAAAATTATATATGTATGTTTATCAGCCATTTGGTTTCCATTACACAAGCTTAGTATGTAATCAGATTGTGCCGTGTGTGTAGAATGTCCTGAAATATTGATTTATTGAATGCCAGGATGCGTATGATGGCTGTGCGCGTGCTGCCCGAGGTGCAGCTGGGCGAGCCGCTGCGGCCCGCGCGCCTGCCCAGCCTCGACCGCTGGCGGCGACAGCGCACGCAGTCAGTATCACGCTTTTAGATAAGAAACTAGCTATCCGCCCGCGGCTTCGCCCGCATTTTCAAAGAAAAACCCGCATAGTTCCCGTTCCCGTGGGATTTCCAGGATAAAACCTATGTGTTAATCCAAGTTACCTTGTATATGTGTGCTAAATTTCATTGTAATCGGTTCGCTTGAAAGAGTAACAAACACACACATACACATTCTCACAAACTTTCGCATTTATAATATTAGTAGGATATACGGGCATTTCTCCGCAACTCGCCGTCAAGCGCCTATTTTGCGTGAAAAAGGGAGGTGGGGGAAACCAGCTAAAAGTGAAAGCACCCGAGTTCCACCATGAAGCCAAGCAGCTGGTGAGGGGCTGCCGAAGGCTTCAGGGACCCGAGAGACCCCAGGTGTCTTGCCCTGCACTCCGCAACCCCCGTACATTCCATGATGACGTGGGCTGCCATTTCCTCGGACGCCATGCATGCTCTGCATAGCGGACTGACTGTGATCCCAAAAGCATATAAAGGATAAGAAAATATAGAAAAAAATGTTTATGCATTTCAAGCGAGTTATACCTGCATTTACATGAAAAAATGGAAAAAATGATTATTTTATGGAATTTGAACACAGTTTATTATGGCAATCACTCACACAATTATAGATGTGTATTAAACTGTTAATCTAAGCTAGTATAAATTTGTGTAACTTCAGTTCAAATCTTGAACAGGAGATAGCGCCATTTATTGAATACTTTCTTATTCCATTCAACAAATAACGCGATATGTAATAATAACCGACTAGAGTTTACAGATAATTTTGAAATAAAATAATGTGGCGGCTATGAACTGGGATGTAACCTATCCTATCTTTCAAGTTAGATCAAACTGCACACGGGGTGCAAATCCAATTTAATATTGGTTCAGTGGTTAGGGAGTCCAACGCGGACAAACGACACGTAATTTTTAACCGACTTTAATAAAAGGAGGAGGTTCACACTAATAAGGCGGGTATCTGTACTAACATTATTATTTTATTAATATTATAAAGCTGAAAAGTTTGTTTGTTTGAACGCGCTAATCTCAGAAACTATCATCACCATAAGATCAACAGGAGCGGAACAATGCGGGTGAAGCCGCGGAGCACAGCTAGTATTTTTTATATATACATAGAAAGATTTTATATGCAGGCTCGACACTAGGTTGCGCAACATGGACGCTGCACAGACCCCATGGCCGCTCTTCGTGTACGATATCTTCGATTACCACCGCATGCGGCAAACTATCCAGGAATACTTCAGCCATATTGTTAAAAGTATGTAATAACTTACCATTATTTTAACATACATGGTCTTACCACAAAACAATTTTAACACAGTCTAACTTTAAACCAGGGATCTGTCACTTTAATAGTTGTCTATGTGAAATACGACAAAACCAGATAAAAGAGAACCCGCGCTTAAACTCAAACAACTCAAAGTGAAATAATAATAATTTTCACAAATAATTACTATTTTAAAGCTCGTACTTTTAAATTATAGCGCCAATCCCAGAAGACCCGGTGTCACTTTCCTTCTGGACGGCATCGAACATGACACTTTCACCAAAGGAAAGGCTTGCGTTATTCATAGTGGATGATGCTCTGCTGCGGCTTCACATGGAGGTGCGACTTATACAAAAGGTAAGCTCCGACTGGCAAGTGCTGGGTTGAAAAAATAGGGTAAATAAAAAAGTTTAGTGTCCGTTAAGATGGCGAAAAGTGAACAAAATAGTCTTACTTATTGCTGATTTTTGTATTTTTTTTTCAATCATTATATGTACAACATTAGCTATGACGCGCTGATTTTCTCGGGGACAAATCCGAAGGCAAATACATATTGTACATATTTCTATAGCTCATCTGTTATTCTGATGTACATCCTCTATTACTGCAAAGTTTCATTAAAATCCTTCCAGTAGGTTTTTAGTGAAAGAGTAACACACATACATTCATCCAGCCCCACAAACTTTCGCAACTATTATATTAGTAGGATAAAAAACCATGGGCGTAGCTAGCCATGGGCACAGGGTGGGGCAAAAAAAAACCGGCCAAGTGCGAGTCGGAGTCGCGCACCGAGGGCTCCGAACAAACCTACTTTTTATTAAGTTGTAACTCTAAAATGTATGTTTTAGCAATTTTTCCTTTGCAGAAACAGCAGCCAGATCCAGGTGGAGCTTTGCTCGCAATCTTATAGTTTTAGACCGATATCTCGAAAACTATCCACTTTAGGGCAAAAGTTGCTTAGACTTTTTTGTAGAAAGTAAAATTTCGCATATTTTATACCATGTAATATTTTATGTGAAAAAAAAAAAATTGCAGAGCAGTGGTGGCTCAGTGGTGAGACCTCGGACTTCGAATCGATAAGTCCGGGGTTCGAGACCAGGCGAGCGCGCAGGAAATAAATTGATTTTTCGGACGGTGAAGGAAAACATCGTGAGGAAACCGACATGTCGAAGAATCAAAAGTTCGACGACATGTGTCATCCGCCAACCCGCACTTGGCCAGCGTGGTGGATTATGGCCTGTACCCTCATAGGAGGCCCGTGTCACAGCCGTTGGAACGTATAGGCCATAGGGGCTGATGATGATGAATATTTTTTGTAAAACTTACTATTTACGGTTTATGGCCTATTTGATGAACCGGTTGATCGTTACAATATTGGATTAATGAAAAAAATGCATGTATGTACATAGTTTTTAGGTCACTTTATTGTCTACAAGTTTTGTTTGAAATTTTTTTTTCTAGTACCCATATTTTTTGAGTTGTTCCACGTATAATGTAGAAATGCTGCCGCTCGGCGGGTAACGTGGCAGGCCAAAAGTTTTTTTCTAAGTTTTTTATAAAAACGAAGAAGAAATTTCCAATGCAAGTGTATTTTCACCGTTTCCGAAACGGCAAAATTTTTGATTTTTTTTTACTTCTAGAAAAATTTTAATAGATTTTTTTAAATATTTTCCTTAATTTTATTCTTGCATCTGAATATAAAATAACTACTCAATATTATTTAGTTATACGAAACATATGTACCTTGTACTATTTATCGCGAAACGTTAAATAACTCAAAAAGCATTAGAAAAAAAAGTTTCAAATAAAGTAATCTTAATAAATGGATTCATATGTATAATATATTAATGCCTATGCATTTCATTGATTAATCCAATATTTAAAGAGTTACTTGATGATTAACCGGCTCATTAAATAGGTCATAAATCGTAAACGGAAAGTTTTACAAAAAGTTGACAAGGTATAAAAGATGTAAAATTTTACTATCTACAAAAAATTCCTAATATGTTTTGCCTTAAAATGGATAGTTTCCGAGATAAGTATCGGCCAAAAACTTTTATGTAAGATTGCGAGCGTAGCTCCACCTGGATCTGTCAGCATTTTGTGCTTTTATGGTCAGTAACTTATCCTAAAACAAAAGTGAAATTGGATGGGAAATTTAGTGCGATTTTGGTTAAATAAAAACAGCTTTGAATGGGGTAACAGTACTACACTACTTTTTCTGGCACCAAAAGTGGTTTAAATCATGTAACATAGAAGCGCAAGCTTTTTGTTTAGATCGTTTTTTTTTGTGTCGCCTGACAAATTTCGAGTGAAAATTTTTTAACGGATATTAAGTTTTGTAGTCAGTACCTAGATAATTACGTTTTTTAGATTTGGTTAGGTACCTTCCAGGTCAGAGCCAGGGTGGGGCAAGTGCCCCACCCTGCCCCACCGTGGCTACGCCCATGTAAAAAACACTAACAGAATTAGATTAAGACGATAAACACGGATTTTACTATATAGTTTCATAATGACGTCAAATTAAAACATCTGTAATTTGTAACTACATTCTTGCAAATAAGCATAATTTGAATTTGAATTCTTTCGTTTCACGGAAATATTTATATTCCTAGTTGAGGCGATCGTCGTGTCTAAATTGTTTTTTATTTATATATTGTTTCCAAATAAACGATTTTTTATATTTTATTTACAGAACAATGTTTTGTGTTGCACATCGTGTTCCACCGAAATAGCAAAGCGGGAACACATCTTCGCCATGTCCAGTGAGGGGGTGCACTCCAATTATACTAATTTAGGTATGTTTACGTATTTTGTATTCTGTGAATTTATGTACATTGAATAAATAATTATGCTCTTACCAAAAAAATAACAATATATTTAAAGAAGAACTTAAACACAATGAAACTCTTGAAATGATTGTATTGTCACCGATACTTGTTAAGTATTAAAGTATGATAAAATCTAATTAGTCGGCTACGTGCAAACTTGTCAGTTACTTTTAAACATAGAGGTGAAGTTAATGAAAGCAAAAGGCAATTGCAATATTGTAATTTAAATCGATGTATATTTACAGTAATTCTGCCGTGTATGTTCTATTTCCACATGAGTGGGACCCAGACTGCTACCTAGTGGAACCCCAAAGGAGATGTTATTAGACTTATTGAGAAAACATTCTTCTTTATATTGTTGAGTCCTGTTTGCTAGATAGCTCTGAAACCAAAACAATGCACAATCTCTTATTTCTATTTATTCATGTTTCCGAAGCAAAATTCGTATAGGCACAGTGTCAAAAGCCTATTTGAGATCAATGGGATTTTTTTTGTGCAAGCTTTGCTTTTATCTAAGTGAGATGAAATTAAGTATTTAAGGTGGCTCAGGGAATCTTCCATTAGGATTGCTTTACGCGATGCAAAGTATACGTCAGACAATAGCATGTTAGATTTTAAGAATTTGATTAGCTTTTTACATATAATTTTCCAATATAATAAAGTCTCTAGTTACATTGCGAACTGAATATCATTCTTTATGGATAGGTGTAATCACAGGGTGTAATTATACCGTTTTCCTGGTTTTAGTTCGGTTTGTATTTTGTCTTTGATCGTTACAGATTATTTATTTATTAAATACTTTATTGTACTACCAACATGTATGTATGTTTACGATAAAAATATAAATAATTGTTGTGTAGGGGGTTACATGCACGACATAGTGACGGTGGTGAGCACCTCGCACACGGAGCTGAGCGGCCCGCCCTCCGCGGAGTACTCCTGGTTCCCGGGGTACACCTGGACCGTGGCGCTGTGTGCCGTGTGCACCACGCACGTGGGCTGGAGGTAATGGGGAACTCATACAAGTTAAAATAGACGAATTATTCCATTTATAAGTTAATTAACTAACCGGGAAATCGAGAAATAGTAGTAGAATAGTCGACTGAACGTCTCGTTAAATATTATTTTTTGAATAAATCACGTTTAAAATCCATTAAAGTCATCAACATACACACATTAACAAAGTTTTTAATATTTTTTTTTTTTTAAAGTTTACTTTACACACATCAACAAAGTCTAGGGATATTTGGTATTGCATTAAATATCTCAAAACCTATGGAGACTTTTGTGATATTGTAAATGGAACAATTATAGCTCATTTTAAGGTCTTTAGTAAAAAATAAAAACAATTCATGATTTTTTTTTAATTTTCATCAAAAATGTTAATTTACACGCTTTATAATATTAGCTTCACCTGTATGTTTGTATGTTTGTAACCGACTTCTTTGGGCGCGATTTGGACCCACTTTAAACGGCCAGATTTCGTTCAAACTTTGTAGATTTATTGAGGACCGATGACAATACACTAATTTGATAAAATTTTCTATTTTTTAGTTCGGTTTTCTATAAAAAGCGTGTTTTTTAGTTTTATTAAACTATTATTATTATTTATTTTCCTCACTAAGGTGGAAACTTGGATAGTTACTTCATTTCTTGTCAGAAAACTATATTTTTTAACTAAAATTAGCAATATGTTTCCAAATATTTAATTCTAAATAATCAGTGTTGCATTTACATTATTTTAAATGACGAATTCAAATATGTCTCTACGTATAGGTTCGACGCGCTCAAACGCAACCTACGCCCGCAGCAGTTCTATGGCGTGTGCCGCAACAACGTGGTCCCGTGCGAAACTCGCCGTCGCCCCGCGCTCGCCCCCGCCCCCGCCCCCCGCACACGCACCACGCTCATATACCAACTGCGTGAAGACCCACTTGACGATACTTAAGTTACTTCACCATTGTAGAACGTGTAACGTGAAGAAAACCCCCCTCCCCCTCCCACCTGCGACCCGTCTCTGCACTCATACAAACTGCGAGAAGACTCACTTGACATGACATATAGAGCAAAGAACCCCCCTTCCCCGCCCACCACCTCCTGTGACCCGCGTCCGCGCTCATATATACGAACTACGAGAAGACCCACTTGATACGTAGCTTACTTCATCATTGTAAAATATATAGTGCAAAGAACCACACCCTCCCCCGCCCCCTCCGCGTTCATATTATATGAACTTCGAAAAGACCCGCTCGATGATACTTAACTCACTGTTATAGATTAAGATTAAAAGGACTTAGCAGTTAGCACCCCCTTCCCCCTGCTCCCCTCCCCCGCGCTCATATTTACGAACTAAACGAAGACCCACTTGACGATACGTAGCTTCGATTTGCCCTCCTAATGACCCGCCCGTATTGACGGGCGGCGTTAGCTACCTACTGAAGAGGGCAAATCGCCCTGAACAGTACTCCCCAGACAGCCTCCAAACGGAGGCTGTGCCGTGTGACGTGAGATAACCTCTATCGGATACGTAGCTTACTTCATCGATTTAGAACATAATATAGAGCAAAGGACTTAACGCCTCCTTCCCCAGCCCACACTTTCTCCCCCCCCCCCCCTCTGCGATCATATTAACTACTTACTCATATTATTACTTACTTACGTAACTTTTGTCATTGTTGTAGATTATGTATAGCAAAGGACCCAGAATGGATCCTTGCAGCACCCCCAGTGCTGCCGAATTCAATGTTTTTGAGTTCCTGTGTTATTTGTAATGACGAACAGCTCTTTAATAGTAGTTTTAAGTGTCATAAATGTTTTGATGTTTTGTTAATTTTTGGCGGTGTGTTATTGTAATTATTCCTATGGCGAATTTTTTTAACTTGTCATTAAGGTTCATTAGCTTTATTTCCTATCAGAAAATGTTAGATGTAATACAATGTAATGCAACAACACATGTTGCATTTTTATATTCGTAATAAAATAAATTTATGTCTGTAATTTTCAGTATGAATGATGTTAAAATATGTAATTTATCTATTTTCATACATTCAATAAAATTGCATCTTTTTCCGAATACTTTGCTATAAATGCATGCTTGAACTGGTAAAATATAATGCCGATATTAATACGTATACACTAATAAATTTTCAAAATATTTTCAGTGACTATTACTTTTAAATAAATAAGTATCAACATTTAAGGGCGTTTTCACAAAGAGAGCATTAATATATGAATTAGATTCTTAACTTGCGGTAATCATGGTGTTTTAATGTCGTCTACTTATAAAAGTAGAACCTCTATAAGTCGAATATCAAGGGAGACGCCAAAAAATTCGAGTTAGAGAATTTTCAACTTATGGAGGATTTCGGCTTAGGCGGATTTCGATTCGACATAAACAGTTTGAGATTTATTCTTATCAATTTTGAAAGAGAGGTAAAATAAATAAAAATTCAACTTGCAGAGGTGACAAACATATTTTTATTTATTTATAAATCAACATTACTTCAAAATTCAAATCATTTTAAAATAAAAAATATATCGTTGTCTTATATATAAATAGCAGAAAATTCTTCTTTAGAGTTACCGGTTTGCTCTATAAAATTACGTAAGGTATTCAATGCCGTTCGCGCCTCTTGGATGGAAACCCATGGAGCGCATGTATAATTCACGTCTTCTATGTCGTCTAAATCATAAGTATCAGTTTTCTGAACTACTGAATCGATAATTGTATTATTTACGTCTTCTATGTCATCTAAATCATTAGTTTCAGTTTTCTGCGCTACTGAATCGATAATTGTATTATTCACGTCTTCTATGCCATCTAAATCATTAGTTTCAGTTTTCAGAGCTACTGAATCGATAATTGTATTATTCACGTCTTCTATGTCATCTAAATCATTAGTTTCAGTTTTCTGAGCTACTGAATCGATAATTGTATTATTCACGTCTTCTATGTCATCTAAATCATTAGTGTCAGTTTTCAGAGCTACTGAATCGATAATTGTATTATTCACGTCTTCTATGTCATCTAAATCATTTGTTTCAGTTTTCAGAGCTACTGAATCGATAATTGTATTATTCACGTCTTCTATGTCATCTAAATCATTAGTTTCAGTTTGCTGAACTACTGAATCGATAATTGTATTATTCACGTCTTCTATGTCATCTAAATCATTAGTATCAGTTTTCTGAGCTACTGAATCGATAATGTTGACACTTGCACTTTCCCCACAAACGTTTTTAAAAAAAAGGTCCTTTCTTTTTTTGAATTTTCCTAGCCATCCATTACTGGCTCTGAAATTAACGATTCCCAATGATTTAGAAAATATTTGGGCTTTTTCTTGTAACTGTGGTCCACTAACACTGATATTTTGGCTACGACACTGCTCAAACCATTTAAGTAAGCATTCCTCCAAGCCCGGATATTTTGCAATTCGTCGTCTTTTACAGGACAAACTTTGACCGTTTTGTATTTTTCTCTTGATATCTGATTCATTTTTTATTATTCTTGAAAGAGTGCTCATTGGTAGGCCAAATTGTTCAGCAACATCTTTCCTTTTTTGACACCTCTTGAAAGCTTCGAGCACTTCTAATTTTTCAGCAAGACTCAAAGTTTTTAGTTTACGTTTCACAGCACTCATGTTGACTGTTGCACTAATTGATGTGTATTGCAGTAGAACCAAACTACTTCTGACAGTATTTAAGTCGAAAGGAAATCAAAATTGAACACCTGACACCAAGCAAGCGTGTTTACGTGAGTCATAAATTTATTATCGTATTCTCCTAAAATGTTTTATAAGAAACAATAGTGTACTTACATTGTCGGCAAGTTCTTAAAGTCGGTAACTTATTTTTGTTCGAACAATAGAGGTAATAAATTCCTAATGATCAAGTTGTAAAGGTTGTAAAATAAAACGTTGCTTTGTTCGAGATAGGTCAAGGTTTTTGACTTATCGAGGTTCGACTTAACGGGGTTCTACGTATAATCTTTAGTATATTTCACCAGATATTGTATTTATTATTTTTTAAAAGAAAATATCATATTGAACATTTGTACATTACGTTGTACAGATACACTTAGATCTAAATATTTATAAGTCTATTATTAGATTGTGAATTATAATTTATTATATGAGATATTAATAGAACAATAAATTATCTATACTATTTTGTGTTTTATTTATTCATAGTTTAAAAAAAAAGTTGGCAAGTAATGGAAATTGCATGCTTAAATTCTTACGAATGAAAAACACAATGTGGAATCAAAACTAAGTCCATTGAATAAAAAGTTCTAGAGTGCGTGAGTTAGTAACGTA
This sequence comes from Colias philodice, assembly GCF_061535455.1. Lineage (NCBI taxonomy): Eukaryota > Metazoa > Arthropoda > Insecta > Lepidoptera > Pieridae > Colias > Colias philodice. The sequence continues at coordinate 666,840 of NC_143111.1, read as the reverse complement.
AGATGTTTCTTCGGAAACATGTCAAGAGTCCCTAGACCATTCAATTAAGTCAAATATCTTGGTGAAAATAATCATTTTGTCGACTATAATTTCTAAAAAAATTCACATTGTTCGGATTTTAATTTCATAAGTTAAATAAAAAAAATAAAATAAAATAAAAAAATCTTTTAAGTAACTATTTTAATAATGATTTTTGCAGTTAGTTAAAAAAAATTGTTTGTTAGATCTGTCAGCAATTTCAAATATTTTTAGCTTGGAAATTGACACTCAAGTTGACACTAAATGTTCCTCGATAAATGGGCTATCTAACACCGAAAGAATTTTTCAAATTGGACCAGTAGTTCCTGAGATTATCACGTTCAAACAAACAAACAAAGTCCTCAGCTTTATAATATTAGTTTAGATTTACCATTGAAACTTAAATTGTTTGCAACGTTAGCAATATTTTGCCACGATTTGCCGAATCTTATTTTCATCAGATCTGAAAAAAAAGCTCCAGGAGGCAAAAAAGGGAACCCTTGCAGGATCACTTTGTTGTCCGTCTGTCTGTCAACACCCTTTTTCTCAGGAACGAGTGGAGGTATCGAGCTAAAGTCTACAGTCCCTTGATGCTATGAAAAAATAAAACTTATAGCCAATGCTGCAAAGATACAGCCGTTTATGTTGAAAATTTTAGCAAATTTCGACATTCGTAGAGAAACCAAAACCTACAGGGTACTTTCCCATCAACACAGTCTTGAAATTTGGTACAAAGTAACGTCTTGTAACACAGATAGGAATAATTACGTAAAACAAGAATTTTGAATTACATTATGTAAAAAAAAAATTAAGCTCACAACCCCTTTACTCATGAACGTAATATGTACTACAACAAAAACTCAGGTCTATAATAGGGTTGTAACGGAGGCCTACTTAGCGGAGGCGGAGGCGGATGCGGAGGTGAAGAGGTTCGCCTCCGCGGATGCGGAGGTTAACGGAGGCGGAGGCGGAGGTGAAATTTGTTGGGAAAATTTATAATTATCGTCTACTTCTACAAAGTACTGGCAAATTTCACTAGTTTTCGGCTTCATCGCGTTATTTAAATAACAATAACTAATAATTACGCAAAAAATTACTTAAAACAATCACGGACGCGGTACCGAACGCTTTGAGAAGTTGATTCCTGTTATTCATTCACTCACACTCCCACCACCCGCTTGGCCGTGTTCCCGCGGCTTAAGGGTGCGTATAAAGCAAAATTACCAATCTTCTATTAGATGATATCAGATAAAACCAAAACTAAAAGTAATTACACAAAATGCTCTGACAAATATCTTGCAAATGTTTTAATATAATTGTTTATGAAAAAAAAATCATAATAAGTATTACCATGTCAAGTAGAAAACGTAAAATTAGAGCTAATTTGGTGATTTTTTTTTATCGAGTAAATTTTAATATTTTATGTTTTTGATTAAACAGAATCGTTGAACATATCATCTAGTTTGATATATATTTTATTTTTTAGATTTGGTCTTGAATATTACACGTATCATCTAATAGAAGATTGGTAATTTTGCTTTATGCGCACCCTTAAGCAAACGCTCGACCATTTCACTTGAAAACACGCAGCCGAGCGGCCGCGTCGCCTAGCGTCGCTCCTTGCGCGTTGTTTGTGATCGCAAATGAACTTCCGATATGACTCCGCATAAATTTTGCGGAGGCGGATGCGGAGGCGGAGGTTAAATTCTTTGCGGAAGTTCCGCATTAACGGAGGCGGAGGCGGAGTTCCGTTACAACCCTAGTCTATAATATCTTTACCCTATAATAAAATCAAACTACTATAACAACGCAATCCAGAAAATATAGCCGTATGCTGAAAATTTTCGCAAATTTCGACATTCGCAAGGGTATCATAACTCAAAACCTACAGGCTACTTCCCGTGATCGTGAACTCAGAATCTTGAAATTTGGTAGCACAGATAGAAGACATTAAAAATTGGATATATATTTTTCTTAGTGCTTAGTATATAAGCACAGACTAATAATAATATACTACACAGATATAAGCATTATTTTTCATGAATCGTATAATATTGAAATTGATAACAGCGCCATCTATTAGAAGAAGGCTGTAGTCATTGTTATTTTCAATTCTTCTAGTCACCACTAGATGTCACTGATATAAAATAAATTATATAGGATATTTATGTAGATGGCGCCACTAGATTTAATTATATAAATAAATAAAACTTTTTCGCTAAAGCAACATTATATTTAACATAAAAAATGAATAGTTCCCTTTTTTATTTAATATCACTGATTTTTGCTATCCATATTGTAATGTTTAACTTTTATTCCGTAAATTAAGTAATTATGAAATTGATTAAAGCGCCATCTATTAGAAGGAGGCTGCAGCCATTGTTATTTTCGATTCTTCTAGTCACCACTAGATGTCACTGATATAAAATAAATTATAGAGGATATTAATGTAGATGGCGCCACTAGATTTAATTATACATATATATAAATAAATAAAACTTTTTCGCTAAAGCAACATTATATTTAATATAAAAATGAATAGTTCCCTTTTTTATTTAATATCACTGATTTTTGCTATCCATATTGTAATGTTTAACTTTTATTCCGTAAATTAAGTAATTATGAAATTGAAAACAGCGCCATCTATTAGAATCTAGCAGTAATTCTTGTGCAATTAATTCTTACTAGTCATCGCTAGATGTGACAGTAATAAAATATAATTGATCTGATATTGATGTAGATGGCGCTAGTGAATTGTATAATATTATTGTGATATTAGAATAGCCATGAAAATATTAACTATGTATAATATTTTTTATTAGTGCTTATATTTGATGAAGGCTCACCAAACTGGGCCCTCGCAATTTTGTTTCGTTCATATACATCGTTTTGATTAGAACTCTTAAATAAATAAAGGAGAAAACTAAGACTCAGAAAAATCTTATAATACATCATCTAGATCAGGGGTCACCAATTAGTTATGCTCGGGGTCCGTTTTAAGAAATGAAATGACCATCGCGGTCCGCACATTTTATAGAAAAAAAATTTATTAAAGAAATGTAGTTACGGAAATAACAAAGAAAATTTTTTACTTTTCAATGGGAAAAATGTTTTTTTTCTGTTGTGGACTATCTGTCTGAAGTTTGGAGTATAATTGGTGCACGCTATTGTCATTAAATCCTGGAGATGTTCATTAGTAAGTTGAGATCGAAATTTATTCTTAATGAAATTCATCTTTGAAAATGCTGCTTCACAAATATATGTTGACCCAAACAAAGTAAGAAGTTTCATAGCTATTTTTTTTAGTTCTGGATATTTATTACCACACACAAATTTTATCCAGAACTCTTCACAGGAAACCCGATGATAAACCGTTAACAATCCGCGAACTTGCATGTTTGTCGAAATTTGTCGAATTGACGTTAACAAAGATAGTGCGGGAGATACATTTTTATTAAACGTGCTCTGTAGTGCAAGTTGCTGTGTTCTTGCGGTCCGCACAAAATGGGTTGGCGGTCCGGATGCGGACCGCGGTCCGCCATTTGGTGACCCCTGATCTAGATTCTAGCTTTAGATTCTATTAGTCCATGATTCTAGGTAAATGAATAAAACAAAACCAAATATCTCTGTTCCTAATACGTTTCGAGATTTATGTTCATAATATCTTTGCTCAAAATTTATTGCTCTTTTAAAATATCCAAGTTTCATCACTGGCCGTGAAAGTTCATCACAACGCCAAGTTTATACCCAAACCCCTTTAGGTAAATTAATGATTGCTCTCGTCTTTTACATACATTACCGGCTGCGTATTAGGTATTGTATAGAATACCTAGGCAAAGTATAAAATGAATAATATTTCATACATTACCTATATAATATGTTTTAGGTATTCTGTATTCATTAATTGCCTAGAGCCCTAGACAATGTATAGGATACCTGGTTGATTTCCGGTAACATAATTTATATATTATATTATAATGCGAAAGTCTGCTTGTCTGTTACGCTTTCGAAGCTATACTAAAAATAAAATTAGAATGAAAAAATAGTAATAAATAGTGAGTAAAACTTTATTGCAAATATACTACATAACTATTATAGTCCTTTCCACCTAAGATGATTTCTGTGACACATCGATTTTTGACACGTGTAGAGATGTCTTTACTGAAATCATATCAATTGTTTCCGATAATCGATAATATTTTATATGGAAATGAAATCGATTTGAATAAAGTACCAAAATTAGTTTTTTCGGCATTTCGCCAACAATTAACTAAGGACACTTAGCAAACAACAGCAACAAAAAGTCAACAATAACAATTAGTAACATTATCAGAATACCACGTAAAGTATCAATATAAAAATGCAACTTGTATACAAGGCTGACGCACTGGTACAGACGATTGACTCGATTGACAAACGATCACAAGATGGGCGCCGATTATATGATTTTCCAACTCTATGATTTTTCAACGATCCATTTCATGTACACACGAATTGCGTAGGTATTATATTTTTGTGTTATTTTATTTTATTTTTCATTATATCAAACTAAACAATACTGTTTTTGATTTATAAGCATATGATGTTTCATTTTTATATTTTTGGTAATAATGCCGCCATAAAATAAAAAAAATATGCACTAAAATTATTTTGGCGTTTTAAACAAAAAATACGTAATTCGGAAATCGGAACACGATGAAGTGTCACAGCCCACAGGAATCATCATAGGTGAAAAGGACTATAATTGTGTTGTATTGTAATAGCCAAAAAGTTTATGGACGTGTCTTAGTCCGCGGAAAAACCACATGTTATAAATAATATCCCAGCCACACTATGCCACTCGTCCCGCTCATCGCGCTGCCGCTCGCCTCGATATTGCCGTCTGGCCACACCACAGGGCCACACACTGCTCTACTCGCGACGCTCTTCACTAGGGATGGGTCGTCGACGTATTTTTCATCAACGAGACTAGATCGTTAAATGTCGTTCATCAACTAGTCGTTCAACTAGTTAAAATCTTCGACTAGTCCATGTATAAAATAAATAACTTAATTCTTAAAACAATAAATTCTAATCTCAATAAAATTGGGTGAAATCAAGTGATCATCGGCTCAGTTATCTTGATGGTATTCACAAATAGGTACTGTATTAATTGAAAAAAAAAACTCTTAACTAACAACATAGACAATAACATTTCCTACAATTATTAGTAATAATTCATATGTTTGTAAGGTAAATGGTTGATGGACAATCTGGTTAGAAAAATCACATATTTGAGCCAAACAGCGCACGGACCGCGTGCACGGTCTTAAGGAAATTATCAATGATTTCGTTCGTGAAAACTGAAATAATATTATGATCTACCAGTGCTGATTGCAGTGAACGGATTTGTTCACGCAGAGTTGTTCGTGTAGGCGAGTTTCTCTACGTAATAAATTTTTAAGTGTCGGTTGTACCTCTAAATATTATAAGCGTGAAAGTTAGTAACGTTGTTACTCTTTCACACGAAAACCACTGAACGGATTTTGATAATACTTAGGAGTGATGTAGCTTACGCAACATAGTATAGGAAATATTATATTTTATTTGTATAATTGTGTGCTAAGTAGGGAATATGTAGGTTTATGGTAATTAAGTAGGAAAGGTAACAGAAAATAAAACAGAATTTATTAATATTCATCTTTATTATCTACTTCTTAATAATAATATTGGAAAGTTTTCAGTCACTAAATAGTCGTCTTCAAATATCACAGCAATGTTGAGCTCAAACTCTGAAACAAAAACAAAATACATTTGTTTCAGTTGCTTGAAAATTCAAAATTTTATAACTGGTTATATGACATGTAGTCCACATAGAAAATAAATTGCGTCTTGAGATTAGAGTTAAAAATTGGCTCAATAATTTAGTTTTATTTTCATACAAATCCACACTTTAAGTGGGATGTTAAGTGGGACGCGAGTTTGAGGTATTTTATTATATGAACCAAACATGAAGCAAACTGTGATTTATTTTTTCAATACACAACATCTTTAAAAGTGAAATTAAAAAATTCTAAAATTCTTCACGCAATTTTTAGACGATTTCTTACTACCAATATATTTCTACATAGCACTACGATCCAACCGATCTGTTAATAATTTCTACACGACATTTTAGAATTAAAAAACCGTCCATAAATCACGTGCGGCCGTTTTGAGAATTTCGTCATTCCAATATTTTACCTACATAATAACGTCACAAAACAAACAAACGAACTAAAACACATAGCATATGGAACATAGACACCCAACGATCTTAAAGTGCGCGGACAAACAAACGAACAAAATAAACACAATATACAGGGTGTTCCACTGTTGGTATACTACGCTCAAAGGAGGTTATAGTTTTGCATACGCTGAGTACGTAAAAATACTTATAAAATTCCAAACACATTTTTTTTTTCAAACAGACGAATTCTTAAAACTCTATGTGTACACCCCTAACAAGCAACCCGTCCAACTTTGCCACCAGCACGTGACCTATCGTTTAAAAAATTCGAAAAAAATTCGACAGTAGAATGTGTTTTCATAGACAAAATGCTCATATTAGCGAAGCGTTATATGCCAGCTGCGAGAAGCTAGAGAAGAAAACATGGATTTTCAGGAAAAATTTGTTGTTTAAGTATTTTTTACGTGATCAGTGTATGCAAAGCTACAAGTCCCTTCGCGCTTAGTATACTAATAGTGGGACACCCTGTGTATCACTACATAGTATAAAACAAAGTCGCTTTCTCTGTCCCTATGTCCATTAAATCTTCAAAACTACGCAACGGATTTTGGTGCGATTTTTTTAATAGATGGAGTGATTCAAGAGGAAGGTTTTAGTATATAAGTTATTAGGTTTTAGTAAAGCGGGCGGGTCGCTAGTATGATATATACCGATCTTGAAGTGCGCGGCGGCGGTGGTGGGGCAGGTGAAGAGGCGCGGCAGCACCATGTGCAGCGGCACGTCGCGCGCGCGGCACACGTCGCCCTCGCCCACCTGGATGTTCTGGATCTCCGTCGCTGCACAAGCAAAACAGGGTTGCACTCCGGGAGTGCCGGCAGAAGTGAAAACGCGCGTAGGTAGTAGAGAGGATAGCCGTCTTACGCTTTTTCGATCAGGTCACGTGTCCTGACGCGAGTTTAAGATTTTATACCCATTACAGAAAAAGTGCTCAACGCCGCTAAAGAAGTTTTCACTTCAACAATAACAGCATAAACATACAAATGTACCTACATATAATACACTAGCTGCTCCCCGCGGTTTCACCCACATTGCTCAGCTCCTGTTGGTCTTAGCGTGATGATATACAACCTATAGCCTTCCTCGATAAATAGGCTATCTAACACCTAAAGAATTTTTCAAATCGAACCAGTAGTTCCTGAGATTAGCGCGTTCAAACAAACAAACACTTCAACTTTATAATATTAGTATAGATTTAATAATATGTGCAGCTGTCGTGTGTAAGGGCGATTTTACACAAATAATGTGCGAGAATGTGTAACGAGGAATATGTTTGTAAATGAAGCAATATGATTGGTTATTTCCTGTGTTATCATATTTAGTCATGTGTGGTTGTTTATTATCATCTGTAGTTATGTGTGGTTGTTTGTTATCATCTGTAGTCACGTGCGTAGTAAATTATAAATTAAAACACACAAGAAAATTCATTCAAATCGGTCCAGCTGTTTAGGAAGAGTTCAGTAAAACACACTATCTATTTCATATCATTACTTACTCCTAGCTGGCTTTGTCCACATGAATTATACGCAAAACCTGACACGCTCAGGTATCTTCGTTTCGATTTTTTAAATATTTAAAACAAAACTACCTACTTGCTCGAGAATTTTCATTTATTCTTATTTCTATTCAAAATATTAATGAATTTTTTCGGAAATTGTAACTGAATTCAGTCTCGGTGTATGTTTAAAATAAAAACTGTTGATAACAATATTTAATATGTTTTTTTAATAAGATCCTTCTTACCATCTCTAGAATATCCTTCAGTGAATCCACAGGTTTCCACTCTGACGAGTTGCAGCTCTATTGACTTTATTGGAACTGAACAATCGTCTACGCGAATCTAGAAAGTATATCACATTTAATCGTTATTTTTTTGATAACTGTTAGGTGAAGTAGTGTTTATTTTGCCATATCACCTACAACGTCGCAAACAACACATAAAAGTAAAGGTAATTCAAATTTATTAATAACTAGATTTTCGCCCGCGTAGTCTACAACGTACCAAACTACACGAGTGCACAATGAGTGCAATTTCGTAAGGAAAATACTCTTAATACCATATTTCTTGCCATGACTCTAAAGATATATCTCTTAGTTGTAGTTATTTTCGAAAACAATTTTCAATAAAAAAATTCGACAGTAAAATATGCTATACCTTGCCAGTAATAGGTTTATCCAGCGGGCACACAGTCGAGTCTATCTCCGCGTAAAGCTGAAAGTGCGGCATGTTCGCACGTGCGCCCGCGCCGGCAGCCGACGCGCGAATGGTCGCGGGAGTGATCTCGCAACGGACGGGCTTTTGGGGCGCTGCGTCTTGCTGAAATTGATAATAAGGAACTTAATTTTGACATCATATTAATACCATGTATTAAAAAATTATCACCACTAAGTCTAAGGGTGCCAGGTTCACGGCACCCGACTTTAAAAAAATTCACATCACACTTTTTGTGTTCATTTGAAAGATTTTGATACGTAGTAGTAACTACAGTTTTTACAAATTTTTCATTTTAATTATGATTAATTCTTACTCATTTAATGTTCACGCTCATTGTTTATCTGATAGATGTGATTGTTAATGCTTGGGGGCCTGGTGACCCGTAACACAAGTATTTTATACTTATCGCGGGCACCAGTCTCTCACAAATGTTAGTGTTAAGATATATAGATTAACAATGTATGTGTTGATTGTACATTTGTGATGAGAAAATAAATAAATTTAATTAATTAATAGTAAGTAGTGAAATTTATTTTGTTTATAGTTGTGCCAAAAAAATTATCGACACCAAAATAAGTTACCCCCGAAATTGCTAAACACATTTTTTTCCGATTGTTACTTATTTAATTACTTAATATAATGGTATATTTGTATAATAAATATATCATTTTAATTTTTATGAATGTACAAGTTAGCAGATAGCCTTCCTGAATATAGTTAGTAAATTATATTCAGGAAAGAAAAATATTTTTAAATCATAATATTAGTACCTATGTCAGTACTAAAATCACATTTCATATGATAACTAAATCGAAAACATACAAAACACATACTCACAGGTTTATATTGCACAAAGAACTGACAAGACGCGTTCAAAGGTTTCGCTAAGAAGGATCTCTTCATACCGCACCTCAGAGTATACATGACGTTCACGAACACCCCATGGTACGTCTCCAGGAGACCAGGGCCTGCTGAACTGGGTCTCCCCCGTAGCGGCATCTCAAATGGAATCTCGGTAATGCCAACTGGAATCTTTCCAGCTGGAGCTAGTTCCATTGATGTGTTTACGAGTGTTATGGGCTGGAAATTTGTAAATTATTTCTATGAGTATTACTGTGTACATAAAGGGTAATGTAGGTAGATAGGTTTGGAAGGCTTTGTTGTGCCATATTTCTTAACTGGACAAATTAAATTATTAAAGAAATAAGCCTATGTGTGTGTCACAGAAAAACACACACACACAGCTTTCTGAACCAGCAGTAAATGGCAAATCTATGGTAAGATGATTCAAAAGTGGTTATAGGAGACTAATTATTGATTGAATAAATTAATATTTGTGTTTGATAAATAAATAAAATCAATAGGTATTCAAATTTGACAATAATTAATATAAATAAAAGTGGCGAATTTACCTTTATGCTATTGGAAAATGCATCAAAAATGCCAGCGTTCTTCGAGCTGATCTGCAGGTTGACAGACCCCTCCATGGTCAGCATCAGTCCTTCGTGTCGCACATCGCTGCTACTCTCTACTACTACTACACCCGCTATTGTTTCCTGAAAATTGTAGAATATATATTTTTATAACTCACAGAAAACAATTTTTTTTACTTGCAAAAAAATTGGGTCGTGAAACGTCTATACTATGCGATGGTCTTTGTGTTAACATATAAATGAGATTTCTTCGATAAGTTCATAATTAAATTAAATACCTTTGATATAAAATTTAGAGACTTACCCCTTCATGGTACACTTTACTGGCTCTTTTCAGATTTATCGCGAGGCTGGATGACATTTTTTAATGATACGAGTAATTAAGTTTTTCAACTAAATTTTAATAATTTTCGATTTCGTTATTTGAACATTACGATAGATTATTAATTAAATAAATGAGATTACCAAGTACCAACAACACATCACAAAACAATTCAATATTTTTCTGCCGTCAAAATAAGTTTTCATTTGTCAAACACGACAATTGACGTATAAACGTATGTCAAACAAAAAGAAGTTAATTCTAGTTAGTAAGATTTATATATTTATGGATAAAGTACTTTTTAAGTATATGTACATTCCACGTTAATTTTAAAATACTGTGAATATTAATAAATATAAGTATTAATGTGCGAATATCTTAAAATTTTGTAAGTTAGAAAATATGTATCCGAATGCAATCTGTCACAACAAAAAATCGTTGATAATTGAATGTCAAATCAAGTCATAGTCGCACAGAGATGTCTGTCAGTGGCGGTTGGATGTGAAACGAAGAAATACGAATTTTACGATTTTATTTATTTTGCTACTTCTGTAAATAGAATCTTGTAATAATTTTATTGTATATTTATTTTCAATAATCGTGTTTAAACCTGTGCGAGTGTGGTGTTAACGAAATAAGGTGATGCCGAACATAGTTGCACCCCGAATGGATCGATATCAGCAACATTGAGTTTAATTTTTATTCACGTCACTGAAGGGGGTGGTTGAAGATGGAGAAGTCAGCACGGCCACGAACGGCTCTGAATGAGTGTGTTAAAGTGGTAGTGCGATGTAGGCCTCTCTCTGAAAAAGAGAAGAACGACAATTACGAGGAGGTAAGGACCGAGCCTTAGTTGTTTTGTTGATGTAGGGTTCCAGGGCTGCGCAGACTTGGTGCGTCGTCTCCAATCTCTCTCTAGACGACCGATAAACAATATCACAGTAAATAGTATTGAACTGGACTTTCATTGTGGCGTTATCATTTAATTTCGATCGATAACGCATATCGTAAAGAATACCGACTACCTGCGAAATAATTTTAATAAGCAAAATACGGAGTGTTACGTGAGATGGATAAACGTTTCATAAATTAATTTTTCGTTACAATGAGACTGCTTAATATTTTCAATGAATTTAACACGTGAATCACACGCGTGGGCAATCGCGAGTTACAATATATCTACGCCTATACGAAGTCATACAGCGTTAATTCCGCATAGTATAATGAGGTCCTAATTATTAAAATTAGTATTGTTGAAATGCATACAATCATGGACCAAAATCACTAAGCTTTGTTCTATCCTTTCATTCAAAGTAAATTATAATACCTATGTTTTTTAATTGTATAAATTGGTCCTTGATCTAGTATTCCACTTTATTTCTTCAAGGTTTTATAAAAGTGTAGAAAAAAAGCAATTAGTTCTCCATTTCAGTTCTTTCTTTCATTTAAATAAAAAGCATTTACAAATTATGAATTAAAGTATTTTTATTTAATAAAAATATTAAAATGATGTCTACACACTTTGTTTACATTAGGTAGGTATATTAAGTGTAAACTATAAATTACCATGTTTTCATTCTAAAATAATTAGTTAAAACAAACTGATTCATAAATAAGAGATATTTAATATTTTATTTAATGATTCATTATTACAGTATTTATCACATTTTAATCTTGTTTTAAAGAATTAGATAATGATGAAATAGTTGAATAAATATAAATAGGTTATTTAAATACTTGATTAAAATATCCACAAATACATTACTTATGCATTTAAGAGATCATTAAGCTAATATGTGTCCCTATTTAACAGTTACCTTATTAAGTCTAATTTCCTGTTAAATGGAAAAACATGACTCGATTTTATTTGTACATACTCTATACTGTATGCAGATTCTGCTATATTAAGTGCATTTAATGTGTTTATAAAAATTGTTGATACATTTGCACTTAAACAGTATTTAAATGTGTTAAGTACCTAGATACTGTGGACTATTTACATAGTTTTTTCAATTTGCAAGTGTACATTTCTATTTTACTATTTATAATTATTTAATTAACTTATGAAACCTGAAGTAAAGTAATTAAACCTTTTTTTTATATGACTATATTATATTAGGACATTTTTTGAATCATTGATGTATAAAAAATGGTAACTCTGATAGTCCGATACATCGCGGCCTATAAAGTCAGAATAAAGAAACGCGTCTGACTCAGACGACGCAAAAAACTGAAAATAACCACTTATAGATTGAAAACGTGCTAGCGATACGGTTTACTGGCTCTTTTTACGTCGAAAAGGACAACGTGAGCGAGTGTACCGAAATATTGTGTATCTCCCATTTTCATTTTGCGCTCCATGTTTTGTTCGTTCGCGATTTTATATTGTCACTCGGAAAGAGTATTATAATAATAGTCAGCGAGTTTGATACCGCGGCTTCATTCATGTTGTACCCCAAATAACAAGCACTGTTATTCAAAATTCAAATTCAAAATTCATTTATATCCTCCCACAATCAAAAATTACAAAAATATAAAATACCGCTATTCCAGATTATACAATCTGTACCTGTAACAAATTTCATTAAAAATCAGAAATCACGTAGTTAACTATTTTTCGTGTGACAAACTAACAAAAATCTATTTAAATATTAGTGGGATTGGGTTTGGGTTATGTGTAGTGTGGCCCCCATACTACAAAGCTCAAGTTATGTTTTTATATTTGTCGCCTATTTACGTGAGAGTTTACGTCACTAAATATCAGATATTTACACGTTATCAAAGTGCAGATTATTTCATTTATTTTCAAGGTGTTACCTCGTTATCTTCTATTAATTTAATAGGATTTATCATTTACTATTTAGGATGTACAATTTTGTCATTGATGAGTTATGATTTTTTTTTCCAATACATAATACAAAAAGAGACACGCACCCACTCAACCCAGAACGTAATAATATGACCAGTGTACATATCCAAAAGAAAGAGTAATTTTATTTTAAACATTTTAAAAAGACACAAATTATTTTCACACAGCAGCCCGTAAGATAGCTAAAAAAATCACTGTACTAATTGCAATGGAAGAATTGGTTTACGTGTGTCGAGTGTATTGCCACTTGACCCCGCGGTAAGTAGGTGAGCATTGAGCCCATACTCGGATGTCCCATATTTAGTCATAGATCGGAACCGTGTGGCTACGTTCAGCTTTTTCCTCGAATTGTTCCACACCATACAAGTCAATTTCGTTTTAGAGAATGTGCCTTGACCTTAGGAGTTAGGAGTAATCCTGGGAAGATGCATTTCGTATAGCTTTCTTTGATCAGCTTTTGGAGATGAGGTGAATAGATTAATAGGGCTAATAAAACAGGAATATCTGGAGGGTTTCGTACAAGACATATATCTGAAACTAAGTAAAGCTTTTTTATTAAAAGCTCTGTTAACAAAACTAAATACATATCTTAATATCATCCATATATTATACCCTTTCTCCCAGACTCAATATAAAAGAACAGGTAATTTCAATCAAAACGTATTATACTATTTATTCACTAGGTGATCAAACCCATGCCACAGAGTGCAATGCTCAGTAGGTAGTCATTATCAATTACACTTCCACTTGAATAATTACCTACCTCTGCCATGAATAGAATTCAGGACTAAGTTCATTAATAAGTTTTACTCATTGTAGTTTTAACTTTTAGGTACCTACTCGTATTATGGTTTATGACCATAAATACTATGTCATTCAACCTTCATTTAGCTTATTAAAAAGTAATTAAAAGTTTATCAACGATACAGAATAAAAAAGCTTAACCTTATTTTTATACAACTTACTAATTGCATTTTTAATATACTCCTTAATTAGTACGCGTTAAAAGTAATTTTTACTTTTTCGCGACATATGTCACGGTTCAAGTGATAAATACTTGCGTCTTGCACAAGTTGTTCATATCTGTTATTTTTAATTAATTGCAACTTGCAAGTATCAGTGTTGGCTAAAGATATTAGAACTATTAGATAAACACAAAAAGTAAACTACGCCAGTTATGTTTTTGGAGAAATTTGAACTCTATTGTGGCATCTGCAACGTAACCACATTACCTATGTATTTGTTTTTTGCGTTTATTTCAAAGAACTTTAAAAAAATTACAGGACCAAAGTTAATTTACAATAAAGATTGATAGTACAATTAATATTGAAACTCATAATTATGTATGTAGGCTGTTGAACAATGAACACAAACTTCAAAAGTGTAATTATCATGTTTCTTACCGATTTTTCTAGAAGCGACACCGAATCAGTGATAGCGAAGAAAGCACTCGTAAAAGTTTACACTAATAAAAAAGTTAAAGATTGAGTTTGTCATAGTAGGTACCTTTTATCGGATGAATTGTAAAGAGCAATGAACTCTCGTAGCGGGGCCTATTGTATCATCTTTTTGTCGTTTAATACACATTTAGCTGAAGGAATAAAATGCGGGCGTATTCTTGCTATAAGTACTCATTTATTTTTAACATTGTGCAAAAGATTTCACTCGGTGCATTTCGAGATAACGCGATCGTAGCGTAACGCTTGTTAATCTTGTTATTTACAAAACAATCACCTTTTACGCATAGTGGTGTATCAACAAAGCTGAATTATTTGATAAATCCGAAGGTAATAATTATTAATTCAGTGTATAGAATATATTGTATGTTTTTTTACAATTAGAGGAAGCTACTTTGCGCATATTTTAGATTTTGTATTTAAAAAAACCTTGATGTACATATGTATGAATATTAAAATATAATTAAAAATATGATCGCGAATTGTAATGATATTATGAAATTAAAATATCGTTAATTTTGAGTTTTTTTTTGTTCAAGCTAGATCATTACGACTTAACACATAATTTTTGGAGATAATCTCTATAATCACTAATGGGATAAACGCTGTATGACTTCTATAAAAATTAGGGATGTAACGATACCGATACCGATACCGATATATCGGCCGATATATCGGCAAGCCGATATATCGGTATCGCCGATAATAAATCAACCGATACCGATATTTTTTTATTAAATTCTTTCTTTTCTTTTATGTTTTTGCATTGTATTCATTCATATTGTTTAAAACTACTTTCTGGCCACAGTGATCCGAAGTGAGTGTATTGAGAATATTTTTCTCTAAACAGTTGCAGTCGCAGTATATATTATCAATACAGGTTGCAGAAGTAGGTGTGATTCGTGTGGGTTCATTAAAAAGTTTATACAGATTAAATGACTGAAACAAATTAACAATTCGTGTTGCCACATACTATAACTTTTTTTTACTCCTACTTAAACGCTTTAATATTTCTTCCATGACTGTCTCAAACATATTATAGTCACTGGAAGGGGGTCTATAAACGCAAACAATAATATAACGCTCCAGCTCCACACAGGACAGTTCAATGGTCCGTTCTACAGAAAGACTAACAATGTCAGTTCGTTCTTTATATTTTACACTATCATGTACAAAAATAACAGAACCTCCGTGAATAGCCTGTGTCCTAAAGTAATATTTCTGTTTATATATTAGTTATTTATATATTCTGTCTACTGTGTGTGTACGGCCTTAAGAATAATTCTACAGGTTATGATAATATACCCTCAAACATATTTAAGCTGAATAAAGAGTACCTTGTTCCTGTCATGGTCCATATATGTAATCTGTCTTTAAGATGCGGAGTATTTCCAGACGCTTTCAAAATTGCTTTGATTCGTCCTATTCATAAATCAGGAGACCAAGATCGAGTTGAGAATTTTCGTCCAATAGCTATGCTGCCTATAATGTCGAAAATCCTAGAAAAAATTATTAACTCAAGGCTCTCCGAGTTTTTACATAAGACTAATTTCTTCTCGATGCATCAATATGGTTACCTGAGAGGCAAATCCACAAAAGACGCTATAGCTGATTTGACGAATCACATTATTAGTAATCTCGACAGCAAAAAAATGCATTGGTGTATTTCTGGACCTGGCTAAAGCCTTTGATACGGTTTCAATACCTATCCTCTTAATGAAACTTGAACGAGCTGGTGTTCGAGGATTACCATTGCAACTACTCGCAAGTTACCTAACTGACCGCAAACAGATGGTAAAGATTGGAAGTGAAGTAAGTTCAATGCATACCGTATCTTATGGTGTACCACAGGGTAGTGTGCTCGGTCCGACGTTATTCCTCGTATACATAAACGAACTTTCCAATCTGACCCTATCTAACGGCCATGTTGTTTCATTTGCTGATGATACTGCCATCGTATTTAGTGGTAATGACTGGAACAGCACAAAAAAATCTGCAGAGGATGGACTGGCAATAGTTATGTCTTGGTTAAGTCAAAACATTTTAACCATCAATCTGAATAAAACAAAATACTTAACCTTCTCTTTGTACAAGTGTTCACAGCCGAAAGAACTCACTATAACATCACATACTTGTAAGACATTCAACTATCCACAAGAAAATCAATCGTGCGAGTGTAAGATATTAGAAAGTGCTCTTACCATCAAATACTTAGGTGTTCACTTAGATAACCAACTAACCTGGAAGCATCACACTCAAACTCTGGCATCACGCACTCGCAAACTAATGGTCATATTCAGGAAGCTTCGCGACATCGCTGACATAGATATCTTAAAAAAAGTATATTTTGCCATTGGTCAATCGATTCTAAGTTATTGTATCCAAGTATGGGGCGGAGCAGCAAAAACGCACATGCTCAAGATTGAAAGAGCGCAACGAGCAGTTCTCAAAGTAATGATGGCTAAGCCAATGCTCTACCCTACCTTAACACTTTACAATGATTGTAACCTCCTCTCTGTCAGGAAACTTTATATATTGGACTGTGTTCTAGGCACTCATAGCTTGGCAGCTCGACATACAAATCATACTGAAAAAAGACGTAATGATAGAATCTTTAACTTACCTCTTGTTCATACTGTGTCAGCTAAGCGTTGTCCCGCCTATATGGGTCCTTTGCTCTATAATAAAGTAAATAAAATATTAAATATCCGCAACATGACATATTTTAACCTAAAAAATAAAACCACAAGCATGTTACTTACCTTATCATTTGTAGAAACCGAAGAATTGCTAAAATTATGAACTAATAATGTGTAATTATGTTAATTGTGTAATAATATATTATTATAATGTAATGTGTAATAATTTAATGTGTAAAAATGTAATTTGTTGTTTTGTAAATGTAAAATGTTTTTTTTTTTTTTTTAATCAAATGTATTAAGTATGTAAACCTTATCTATTACTATATTATGCACGCAACCTCGTACACACTCACACCTACACACACACAGACACACTCACACACACACACACACACACACACACACACACACACACACACACATACTCACGTTACTATGTTTACCTACGTTTTTACTCACGTTATAATGGCACTGTGTCATAGGAGTGGAAAGCGTCGATCGCCTATAGCACAGGTCTAGTACCTAGTTTAGGCGATCGTCGTGTCTCATGTATGTAAACTTTTTTTATAATGTGGGTCCAAATAAATATTTTTCATTTTTCATTTCATTTCTGTTTCTGTAATAGTGTTAAGGAAGAGCGGAACCTCCTGACACAAGCATTTTATTTGCTTACTAGGAGTGTTCCAATCACAAATTTGTTTATGTAAAGGAAAGAAATAAATAATTTTGAATTTTTTTAATTTTTAACGTGATAACGTTTTTAAAATCGTTTTAGTCGGGTGACATGTTCATAAACTTGTGTCACACCAAAACCTCACGAGCGCGATCGCAGGTATAACGAGAGAGAGACGGACCGATCTCCCGTTTCATCTCGAGCGCTGCCACTGCATTATGTTATCATGTAAACATCTCGATCGTAAACCTACTTTACAAACAACCAATTTTTTTGTTATCAAATAATTCAAAAATCCGCGCCCAATGAACGATGCGGGAGGCCGCCCGCGCGTGCGCACTTTGTTTTCTGAAAAAACTCTACCAATATAGTAAACTTTTATTAGGTACTGATTGTATGTGTATTACTTAAAGTTTAACTGACTTCGTAAAATAATAATACTAAAATAAATGGTTTTGTTGTTTTTTGATTTGGCATTTTTATTTGAAAGAATACGATTAACAGTCGTCTCTGTTAAATGTTGGTAACTTTTTATGCATAATTCACTATTTATTTTTCTACCAAGCCATCGATATCGGTATCGGTATCGGTATCGCCGATACATTACTACAAATATCGGTATCGGTATCGTATCGGCAAAATCATGTATCGTTACATTCCTAATAAAAATATTCGTCTAAAAATGTCCAAGAATATAAATCCATATTTTTTATGAAAAACGGAGACCTTCAAATCGTTCCCTACAAACGAAACAGTATTTAAAAATTCAAAAGCACTGATAATTAATTGTATGGTTTTATTACGATTACTGTAGACAGATATGGGGTAATTTAACAGGGTGAATACAAATATCGATCCAGTAATTATAGTCGTAGCGGTATATTTATTATTTATATCAAATTTATTGACTTTGCCTCGTGTTTCAAAATGTTTGACCAGTCGTACTTGTACAAGAATTATAAAAGAAGACATTTGTTTGGCCCAATATTTTAAAAATGTGTGAGACACTTTATACAGGGGTTATTTTTAACATTCCAACTTGTCTAGGTGAAAAAGTCCAGCGTCGAAAAGAAGTGGTACGAGAGGTTATCAACAAAACCGACCGCGGAGAATAAGTTTGAAGGCCCTTTGCAGGTGTGAACGGTGTAGGTGACTAAGTGACTAACATGACCAGCGTGGTGGTAGATTAACCACAAGGAACACCCTGTATATTGCTCTTTAGATTATTCACATACCATTATTGATTCTAATGAACTCCCTGTATATGATTCCCATACCATTCTAAATGAGAATCATCTGATGACACATGCCATATATTTTTAATATATGTTCTCATCGACGTCCCTTTTTTGCAGGATTATTGCAGTTATTAATTTGCTTTATGATAAGGTTGTAATTTTGGTGATGGATAGCTAAGTATTTAGATGCAAATGCTATTTGCTATAGAATTTAATTTACTAACATAGTACCTAACATTTGTATAAAATCGGTTCGTTTTGGTAATGAAACCTGCTTATACTTTGTAATTGTAAATATTAAAAGAAGTGCTGTGAGACCTTAAGCTTTTCCTACGTACAGAAAATGAGAGGAAAAATCCCTAGTTTCTTAGTTCAATGCCGAGTAGTAAAATTATATACTAAATCATAACGTTAAAATTTTTTAATATTTTAGTAATAATAACTTGACCCATGATCATAACAAATCGGGATTGTTAATAGACAATTTTGTATTTTTACCTATTAGTCTATATGTGCCACATATCCTTATTTCTGTTTGATTTAAAGAATCCAATACTAGTACTTTTAAAAGTACCTTATTACTTTCTAGTTTCTAACAATAGCATGCTGAATTAGGTGATTAGTGCAATTGATCGATATTTCACGGTTATTGGCGGCTACATGGAGCGTGCGACAGACATGCTTCGGTTAGCTTATCTGACAGGTGGGCACGTGCAGCTCGAACCGAAATTATCTTTGTTTTCTATCAATAATGGAACTATAAACAGTGTAGCATGTAGGCATGATATGTACGAAATACATAGTTTAGAAATATACGTACAAGATATTTTTACAATTTATTGACGTCAAGGTTTGGATCACCCTGTATATGCTGCTCAGCTATTTCACATACGAATTAGATTTGTTTTAAAAATTATATTTTCAAAATTCAGAAAACTTTTTTAGAATTTACTTCGTTTAAAACATTTTTTTGTCTCTCAACCTAATGAGTGTTTCACCCCAAAATAAATAAAATAAGATGCAAGTGAATATTTGAATTTTCTATAAATTGATTTAGCACGTTAGACTTTCCTTATGCTAGTACATTAGTGCCCATAATTAAGGAAGCATTTCACACTTCATTGTGTATGGAAAGTATTTGCATGCATTAACAAAAACTATATTTTCTACTTAAACACAACAAAATTAATGAATAATGAGTAATGTCTATTAAGTGTAATTACTAATTAGTAATTACTGTTTAATAGCATATTTACTGTTTAATTCTGTAAGAGGTGACAAATATACACAAGTTCTGAAGTCCAGGTTACAAAGGTTCCTTATTGAGTAGGTAACAAATACAAAATATGTACTATTGTCTATTTCGATCGACTTGGCATCTATAGATTATACATTCGTTTTCTGGATATGGCTTACATTCCCTTCCTTAACTACCAAGCCTTTAAAGAACGCAAGTTTCCTTTTCTAAAATAAAACAATTCCAAAACAAAGTGTCAATAACAAAACAGTTTACAAACACACCATGTTTTGACTTCGCTACAGTTTGTTTATCATCCGTAAAGATAAACAGATACTAGCAGTAAAGATAAATCAAAATATTATCTGATAGTGGTAGTAACACGGTAACAGTAATCCTAGGTAAGTCCTAAGCCCTCAGGCACACTGTCCTCGTCACCTGACCTAAATGCTAGGTCACATTGCTGGGGATTCATCATTCAAGCCTATTGAATTAACACCGCGAAGGGGTTTAAATAAATACTAAGTGAGAACTCATTTGTATGTATATTGATGCATTTTATATTATTTAAGTCATAATAAAAATGTATGTGTTGATCTTTTGGAAATTTTGAACACGTGAGGTCATGGTCATGTACGAAGTGGAATCGAAAATAGCGAATAAGAAGTGTTATTTCAAGGTGGTTTACATAACAAAAAATATATTTTGTTTTAAAGCTAAGCGACGTGTTTTTCCATTAAATTATCCTCTATTATCATCCTTTTTATATCAATCCTCTATCAATGCAATTATTTAAATCGATCAAAAGAAATATAAAATAATAGCCACAAAAAGTTATTTTATGGTAACCTTTTTTATTCATTAACTGTGGTGTTGGTTTAATATTATCGTGTAAAAGGGGTATAAGGGTTATGCCTATTACTAAAATAATTACCAAAAAGTGTACCATGGCATGTGTATGATCAAATTTTTAAACTGCTATTTGATATGCTTGGTCTGGTCAGTCAGACTGATAGAATTCGTGGATTCCTAACCGAAATTATTTTAGTTCGAAGCCCGATGGTCAAGGAAAATTTTGTCAAAAGTGTTGTACTGGTCAATGGTCATGTACAAACGTGTAACATCGCAAAGAAGATCTACTAGTAAAGCAAAGCCATGGTACACCTCTCCAATACTCCATATTAATATATTTCTAACCATCAGGTGGTAAAGGTTTGGCCGGAGCGAGGCGCGGTCCAAGTGAACAACCCCAAGGGACAAGACAAGCTCTTCACGTACGACGCCGCTTACGACTGCACAGCTGATACCAAAACTATTTACGATGAAATGGTGAGTTAATAGTCGATAAAATAAAAATAAAAATCATTTATTGAACAAAGTTCCTCTCCCAGGAATCCCAAATCCCAATATAGCTTTCGCTGTGTTTCAGGAGTCTGTTTTCCCGATGCAATACATTAGAAATAAGATATAAGTGTAAGGTATACCTAATAGGGAAATATAGAAATGTTGTAACCGTACTTTTGTCAGGGTAAAAAGGCATTATAACCTAACATCAACATGATAGAGAAATAGAGAAAATATTTACCTTCCATTATTTTGGCTATCCTCCAAAATTGCTTTTGCAAAGCCTTGCACTGTCCACGTATGATGCAAAAAATACGATAAAATAGCGCTTGAAGAAGAATTCCAGCATAATTTAAACGCAGTCGAAATTAACTTTATTCATTATTCATTGATATAGAAATGAATGTAATAGCATCACTTATAGATAATATTTGATAAGAAATAAGAGATATGAAAGTTCTGTTCAGTTTCACAAATTCACCTGATACTGGTCAGTATTTTTTGCCAAGTAAACGTAAGGTCACTGAAGACACGATACAATACAATGCGCTTTTTATTACTTTACAACAATCGTTTTATTTTATTTTAGATAACAAATTGTTCCCTGTTTTGTTACGAACGGAAAATTTTGGTCAGTAAACCTACCTTGGTTTATGACAAAATAAATAATATTTCAGATGGTTCTAAATAAGATTCTTAGCACGGAGTAAATGTATTTATTATGTATATCTTAAACGTAAAATAATAATTAATAGTTGAAGATAAAATAAGATCTTCCTTCCTGTAGTTAATTAGCACTTTACTTTATAAAATGTCAGAAAAACAATTAATTAAAAACATATTTTTGGCAAAACAAATACTACATAATGTCTGATGAATAATTCATAAGCGTCAACTTTTAATTCTGATTGCACGTGAGCTGCAGCCTGCATCTCATTAATATTTTATTTTAAATTGAATTTTCTGCGCGATAAAGAATATTTATTAAAATTTATCAGCAAAACGAAACGGTTGTAAAACACAGTGTGACACTTGCGATTATACTAATGCATTTCGAACGTAAATTGATTGATTTTACGTAAACAACAGAACAGAAAAAGTATTCTCTTGAATATTTCAAAACGATTTTAAAGGATCTGCCCGATTTCAAAATCAAATCCAGACATAAATGAACTAGCAGCATTAAAACCCCATCACATAGCCAATTTCTGAGAATAGTGGCTAGTTCATTTATTTTACAAAGAACTTAAAAAGGAAGACGAAACATGGAATTAGGCGAAGCCTTTAATTCAAAGTCTTTGGGAGATTTAAAAAGCATTCCACTTTCATACGTACGTCCATAAATAAAAGATGCCGTACAACCTAAAGGCAAGTCTTGGTCTATTTTAAGCTCTATATTTGAGTAATAGAAATAGCTGTTCCAGCACAAAATAGTTCGTGCGAAGATAATAGTGTTTTCGCATAACATTGGAGTTGAAACGCCAGAACACGGTACGAAATGTTTGTATTACAATTAGGTGGTGCACGCAGATGCAATTACACCTCGAGAGACGGTTCGTGTTCCAAGTATTATAGTAGAGGATTAATTGTGTTTGTAGTGTGATTAGAATGGAAAGATACCTACGTCTATTTTTCTTAAGATTTACTCATTACTGACCGGTTAGCAAACGCACTTTATGATAGAGAAAGATTTAAAGTCCAGGATGTTAATAAGAAAATGGTGGTAGATTTTTTTATCGGTTTAAAATTGGATAAGGAAAGTCACATATAAGTTATTAGATAGCTGTTTTTAATAGTATATCACATAGGTATTGAAGAACTACAAAATAACGAACCTTAGTCCCACTAATAAGGGTTTCTCAAAATTTGCGTATTCGCGTATCGTCGACCCGAAAGATTAGTAACCGTGCGTTTGACAGCAGAAGGTCGGTGATTGATTCTGCACTTAGAAATATATCGTTTGTTGAATGAGATAATAAACTTCCAGCGTTTCGATGTTTATGTTTAAGGTAACAAATGTTTTTAGTTAAAGAACTTAAAAAAATCAAACGTGTAATCCTTAATATTACAACTGCTCAAACCGTAGCCATTATTTAACCCGCACCAAAATCCTGACCACATTGTTTACCAAAATGTAACATTGCAACACGTTTCCAAATTTCTAAATAATGATGTACGTTTACCAAATCTCTCGAATGAAATCATTACAATGGTTGTGACGAAACAGCGAGACGAGCCAAGTGACGCACGGGATAATTATAATCTGCGGAAATTCGCGTTCAGGGAATTTTAAAATGCGGCTGAATTTTACGAGTGCAATGGGAAATAGATTTTGGTGAGCTAGTCTAGACTAGCAAGTCGAAATTGTTGGACGGGGAATAAATTGGACCTTGTATTGTTCCTTGCGGGATGCCACATTTTAATGTTGTCACTTGGATACTCAAACGTATAAGATAAATTTTGAAGTAAATATAAAACCTAAATAAATGAAAATTAACAGGTCCGATATAATTGTTTGAATTGACACATTCGCAATAATTTTGCGTTAGTTTGATTTTTATACGATATCTATAGTTATGATATGAACCAAAATATATCGTTATCGCATCAATAAGAGCGTGTTATGCAGTTTATTTTAATTAAGACGCATAATAATTATGATGACCTTTCTTAATTTTATTCAGCAGAGGTTGTTTAATTATATTATTTTGTCGTATCAAATTACTTGAAATCAATATTAAATATATAATAGTGCTATACATTTTAAAGATCACACCAACGCAATGCAGCTTTGATCTTATTATAATAATAACAAATACACTAATCAGGCCCTTTTTGAAACAAACAAGGTAAACAGGCGATTAGCTCATCATTCAAGATAAATAGTCGTTTCAAAAATAAAAGGTTGTCATGATGTAATATAATCCCTATAGTGTCGGACACTGCATATGTTAATTTGGTTGTAAACAGCCTCCCACTCGTTTCCGAAAATTGCAATATTCAACAATAATGCTTCCTTCTAACCTTGATACTTGTGAAGGCTTTTCAAGTTAGAATACCGTGTTTATCTTATTGATACTTACTACTTAGTATTTAACAATATGTAGTTCCGTAAATTGGATCTATTCTGTATAACAATAATTATTCTTTGTTTATTTCGTGTTCTTGTTTTCACCGCGTTTATTATTAAAACAAAGCTTTTCTATCTACAATCATAATCACAGGTATAAATGCGTATAACGTTTGTGGGAGTATGTGCATTATATTTTTACATTCATAATCTATAAATTTGAATTAAAAATATTCTAATGTTTCTAAATCTAATTTCGATGTTTCAATGTTTGACTAAAAATCTATGAAAATTATTCCGCGCTACCAGGTTAATTTCACTGTTCCGTTTCAATTGGATTATATGTTTCAATTCGCTACGGAACCCACTGCTTGCTAATATTTCGCGCTTGGAACAATTCACTAAGTTTACGGTGTGAGTCACAGTGTAGGCGAAAGGTTCAGTATGACCTTCTTATGTACATCATGCGTTACTAATTAATTGTGGATTTTTTCTTAATTTATTATATCGTAGTATACTGTGGGTGGTCGTAGTAAGTTGATAGAGTGATTAACATTGCCTTATTTGTCATGGACACTACTTCTGTAGGCTTTGTTATTCTGCGGGTAGCTTCCTACATAAGGATTGTTTGGTTCTTTATGTATACAGGGTGTCCCACTATCGGTATACTAAGCGCGAAGGGACTTGTAGTTTTGCATACACTGATCACGTAAAAAATACTTAAACAACAAAATTACGTCAAAAAATTTTTGCCAAAGTTTTCCTGAAAATCCATGTTTTCTTCTCTAGCTTCGCGCAGCCGGCATATACCGCTTCTCTAATGTGAGCATTTTATCTATGAAAACATAATCTTAAACGATAGCTCACGTGATGGTGGCAAAGTTGGGCGGGTTGCTTGTTGTACACCCACACATAAAGTTGGAAGAATTCATCTATTTGAAAAAAAAATGCGTCTGGAATTTTATAAGTATTTTTTACGTACTCAGCGTATGCAAAACTATAACCTCCTTTGAGCTTAGTATACCAAAAGTGGGACACCCTGTATAAAGCAACATAGAGATTAATAAGATTTTTTTGGTACCTTAGCTTCTGTCATGCATTCAGTCTTTATAATTCTCATGTCATATGATGCATTTAGTTACGGACCATTGTTATTCTATTTAAAGAAATTATAGGAATTTATCGCGTTGTTTGCAAAAAAAAAATATCACCAAGTGACTGGAGTCATAAAATTTTGAGTACAAACCAAAATTTAAAATTTATTAGTCCCAAAATAAATTTTAATGATCAGTCGATTTAATAACAAGAAACCTTTTCATTACTTAACTTTCAAAACTTTAAGATTCAATTGGACTGCCGCAATGAAATTAAACTAAATTCTCATTTCGACTACATCTTTTAGGTCAACTACTTTCAAAGTGCTGAAAGTTTTTTCATTATTATTAAAAGTTTTCTTTTTAGAAATACCTATTGACGTTTATCCAAGATCTGATAATGTATTTGTTTTTATAAATTGAACGGACAGCTCGTCTCGTTATATTTTTGGCAAAGTGCCAAATAATCATATTGAATAAACTGTACTTATTTGTGTATAGAAGTGGATTGAAAGTTTTGCGTCATCATATTTTTTCATAAGGAGCATAATTTATATTTGAACGAATACCTGTGTTAAAAGTTGGTAGCAAGGTACCTAGTTAGGTCAACCACTACCTGAAATAGATTTGAATGTGTATTAAATACCAATTTGTGGGAAGAAACAATAAAGAATAGATAGATTTTTTTTGAGTATTTATGGTTTCTTATTCTTTGGAAACGATTAATATCACACCTTCATGGGCTACATCCATATACCTACACGGGCTACATCACTACATTACACGTATTTCATTAATGCATTATAATTCTAGTATATTTCAGGCTCAAGTTGGCTATAACTCATGATAACAACACGCAAATCGTAATGCAGCCAAATACACTTGAAGCATCCACAAGTGTTCGCAACTAAGTGATTCATAAAACTCTATTTATACTGAAATCGTGAAACACCAGGAAAAATATGCTTCGTTTAAAATATTGCTGTATGTTTACTTTAAATGGTCCATTGTGCGCGTGCGCAGCTCGCGGTGCAGATAAAAATGTTTTATGCTCTTTCTGGGAATGTTGTTTAGTCTTTGTAGTGTTACTTAGTTTTAAACAGATTCTTTTTAATATTGCACGCCTCATAAGCGAAGCGTTGAGGTGGGTACTACTGTCACTTCGCGCAAAACATCTGATTTTTCAAACTTAAAATGTCTTTATGTATCATACATTGCACTTGTAAGATAATACATACACACACATATTAAGAAAAAACACTATTTTTAACGTTCATGATATTTTTGATGTCATTTTTATTATTTAAACTAGTTAAAAAACAGTTTAAAAAAGTTCTGTCTTGGACGTCCGTGTGTCTGTATGTGCGGATCCTTTTTCTTGTTAACACGATAGCGACCGAAATACTTTACTAATCGAGTCTTTTTTTTTCTCTTACGCTTGAGTATGCTCAGGAATAGAACCCTTTCATTTTTCAGGGTCTGATTCGATGTGGTTTAATTGTTATTAAATAAACAAAAATAATAATTAATAAATATTTATTAAAAAAAAATTATGAGGCGTGCACTTTTGGATTTTCCAAATTATTATTTAGTCTTCGATAGCCTATTAAGGAAAAAAAATATTGTAAGTTTGTTTTGTTTGTCCTGTAGGAACCTAGAATCACATTTAAGGTGCTGTTACTGTTAGTATTTATGTTTACGAAAATTGTTAATCGATAAAAATCTTGTCAGATAAAAAACAAATTAACTAATAAAATGAAGAACGACATCTATTCAAAATTTCGCAGCGTGGCCAATGCATTATCTTGACAGGTCGCTGAAAGACAGTTAGATTTTAAAGAAAGCACTATAATAATAATGGAATAAAGCACACAATATTTTCATGGCATTAGTATATTTTCTAGCATTGTCATTAAGGTACGTACCTATTTCAGACGACTGATTTTATTCGTGCAATACAGTGTACGTCGTCATAACTATAATATCTATATAATGACCGGCAAGTCGTTATGTCTGTCAGTCAAGGCTGCGCGTGCGCATACAAAGCTTACGGCAATTACGTCAGTTTACACAATCGGTGATTTTCAGATGCGCCGTTAAATTCATTTATTACGTAACTACGGTGACATGTTAAAATGGACTTTGTGTTTTTTGTAATTATTTTCGATTCGCTCTGTTTATGTATGCAAATGGAGGTAGTGATAATGAATAAATTTACATTGCATTTTGCGAATTTATTAATCAGTAGCAATGTCAGAAATGCTTCGTGCAATATATTTTGATATGGACTTTTTTATTTATACAGCTGATTTGTTGTAATGCGTTCGATGTATTATAACTTTAGGATTTATAATCTTTATAATGTCGCTGTTTGTAATAAAAGGTTCAAATTACAGTAAGGATTAATCGTGTTACAAATATACTACATATAAACATTAATTAGGTACTAAACATTATAAATATCACACTTCCAAAACCAAATTATTATTAAATCCACCGTATTTTTCCTCGAAATGTAAAAAGGTAAAAAATATTTGAGGTCATCTAATATTTTTTGCGGCAAGATATTCTTTCAGCTGATGATAGTGCCAAGTTTTCTATCCAATTGAAAACGAGTAATAATTCTATAAATTTAAGCTACTATAAAACCGTGATACGTATCTAGTTTTTAAAACTTTTGAAAAATAAAGAGCCTGAACTGAGTTGTTCCTTATAATATCATTATATACAGCCTCATTAGAATCGATCTATACATTTTTAACCGACTTCAAAAAAAGGAGGAGGTTATCAATTCGGCCGGTATGTTTTTTTTATTTTTATATATGTACACCGATTACTCCGAGGTTTCTGAACCGATTTACGTGATTCTTTTTTTGTTTGATGCGGGATGGTGTCGAATTGGTCCCATAAAAATTTTATTCGGATAGGCCCAGTAGTTTTTATTTAGTTGAGCATTTTTGTCTGTAATTGTAAATGTTGCAAGTGCAAGTTTGAAGTCGGTTGTTTTTAACGCAGTTATCACTTGTTACATTAGCCACTTACGTACGAAAGAGGAAAATTATAATAATAATTGTTTATATTTTCTTTCATATTCCATAATAATAAACTGTATATTGAAAACAAACACTTAAATTTTATTATGAATGATATTAATGTTTTGAGATAATAAATAGTAACTATCCTTCTTCCTACTAATATTATAAATGCGAAAGTTTGTGAGGATGTGTGTGTTTGTTACTCTTTCACGCAAATTCTACTGAACCGATTACAATGAAATTTAAGAAACATATAGAGGGTAACTTGGATTAACACATAGGATAGGTTTTATCCCGGAAATCCCACGGGAATGGGACTATGCGGGTTTTCCTTTGAAAACGCGGGCGAAGCCGGCGGGCGGAAATCTAGTTTATTATAAAGTATAAACGATTATGACTAAATTTAAAAGCTTTTGATCATACATATACATACATACATATGTACATATATGAATATCGTCATCACATGCATTAATCAATTAAATATTTTATAACACACTAGCGACCCGCCCCGGCTTCGCACGGGTGCAATGCTGATCACATGAGTATTCTACTCATGTGATGCTGATACTAAATACACTACAGAAAAACTGTGAACGTTGTATATAAAAACATAGCGGCCCGCTCCGGCTTCGCACGGGTATAAAATATATAGCCCGGCGGCCGGCCGGTACCGCCGCAAACGGTACGTCCCGCAATTTTTAAATCTGTAATATCTTCGAAAATATTCACTTAAATCATACGGTGTAAAGGGCCATATGGATCTATATTAAATGAACAATGTATTCAAGGTATTTAATTGGTTAAGGATTAATGCTGTATTGGTTAAAATCGCATCGAAAATTAGCCATTATTTGTCGTAAAAAGTAAATGACAAAAAAAAGTTATTGTGGGTTATCCATAAGAGATAGACATATACCATCGCGGACTTTTCTGTAGACCTTTTCAATGTGTATAATACTTAGTACATTATTTTGATAAAACTCGTAGGGTTCAGCGTGCGTTTGCAATGTAAGCGGAAAAAATGTAATTTTTTACTACATCACATTAGAAACCTCAAAAATAACAATACTTCTCCACTATTTAATGGATGTTATTATACATATAAACCTTCCTCTTGAATCACTCTATCTATTAAAAAAAACCGCATCAAAATGCGTTGCGTAGTTTCAAAGATTTAAGCGTACAAAGGGACATAGGGACAGGGAAAGCGACTTTGTTTTATACTATGTAGTGAAGCTATTAACTTTGTTTTTGTGTAGACTATAATCCCATCAAAAACATCCTGTAAAAAACCCAAGTCTCGCAGCTCAGTCTTTCTACCGTCAAAAGTTGTGAGATCCATGTAATACCAAGTCGGTTAATCTATTTAGTGTCTACTTGAAGGACCTTCTGTCTTAAGTTATTACATAAGTTATTATCATGCCAATATTAAAAATATTTAACGTTTTAAACAAATAGATCGACTTGGACATCGCTTGATTTGATTATTAGTATGTATCACACTACACAGCACGACGGGCCAGCGACCAACAGGAACGAGAGTTTCAATCGCGTGAGGCGCGAGAGACTAAAGAATCTAATATAATATTGTAATATTTATTTTGTTTTCATGCGTTACGTTTTATTTTGTTATGTTGTTGGCTGTGTTTTTTGCAATAAATTTATTTTCTTTCTTTCTTTCTTTCAAATAGATTAACCGACTTGGTATTACATGGATCTCACAACTTTTGACGGTAGAAAGACTGAGCTGCGAGACTTGGGTTTTTTACAGGATGTTTTTGATGGGATCTCACTTCTTTTTGTAGAGCCTTTCTTTTTGATACCACCACCAACCACCAACTGCATAAATAACTTTGTAATCCCATATATTTATATGGGATTACAAAGTTATTGATGCAGTTGGTGTATTTGGAAAACTGGACCGAAATTACAAAATATTTAAGTTTTCCCATGATTAAGACACTAAACTCTATATGTATTCCAAATATGAAGCTTCTAAGTCTGCTAGAAGTGCCTTGGACTTTTGATGATCGGTGAGTCAGTGAGTGACAAAATTTAGAAACTTTAACAAGTTGTCATTCTTAAACTACTGGTTCAAATTGACTGAAATTTTAAATATTCCGTGTTTATACAATGCCGGATTAGTTACTGAAGATTCAGGTTTCTTGCTTTATCCACAACCGAATTATAGGGGGTCGAAAAAGGCCCGAATTGCTTCGAGAAAAGGATGGTACGGCCGTGCCGCTTTTTTTTGCTCGACTTGGCGGGGGCACTGCCGTGCCCCCAGATATATTGAGCATTGAGATCAGCACTCAGTGAACGTCACGAATAATAGTGTGAATATAATTATTAATAGTAATGATAAGTGTTAAATAATAAATAATTTATTACTTTTTCACAACTTTTTCTACAAGTACTGCAGCTCAATTTTTCTATAAGTAGAAACATAGTAAATAGAAGATGTTTCGTTACTTTATAAAATACATTGAAGAAATAATAATAAGATACTGGCAACTTTAATCAACGAAAAGTAATTTTCCTCTCTATATTTTAAATTAAATAAATAGTTTATTATAAATGTTTTTTCTCAAAATTTTATACAGAAGTAGTTTTTTTTTGTATTCGCTACTAAATTGCCTCCAATATTTTCCTTATGAATATTCTTATTGACTTCAAGGTGATGTGGCAACATCTTTTTTGTCCTATTTAAAATCAAACCTCTGATTGCCAAAATACGAAATAAAAATAAATTATCATTATTTTTGTTTTTGTTTTCAAATTAGTAGGGACTGACTCTCTTAACACAGGCTATGCATAGCAAGAGACCCAGAGCCACATATTCAATATTGTACAATCAAAAGGTGAAATAAAGATTTATTTTATTTTTATTTTTTATCGCTATATCAATTTTAAAGAATTAGTATTCATGAAACATATTTTATTATTATCATCAATTTTGCGTGCGTGTAAACATCGTAAAAAAATAAATCAATACGATAGGGCCTAGATCGAAGGATTCACATTGCACACCATATAGATCGAAGGATTCACATTGCACACCAGGGTTGCAACCCTATTTCCGGTCAATATCCCGCAGTTGCCACAATCATTATAATTGAACTCTCAGTAGGCGCTAAGTGATTGATGGCCTTTATGTTAGAGCGCTTCCGATCTGATGGATACGCTTTATTTAAAACATTGACCTGCTTTTTAATTTTTCAAATACAAAGCGTATTGTTTTTGTATAATAATTATAAAGTAAATATATTGGTACCTAATACCTATAACGTTGTTATCCTTATAATAGAATAGTCATTATGATTATTGATTTTTATTTACAAGGAAAAACACGAATTACATTCGTCAATTTTATACAGAAGTAGTTTTTTTTGTATTCGCTACTAAATTGCCTCCAATATTTTCCTTATGAATATTTCGTTTACATTCTACTTATGAGTTTGATTTGCAGTGTAAATCTCGTAACTTAACGCGAGAACTTTTGGAATGAAGACTCATTGAATTCAGTTTTTTCAAACTATCGTTATAAACAACGAACCAAACTTTCGAATGCCATAATATATACTATATAATATTCAGTATCTCATTAACAATCCTACTAATATAAACAGTATCTCATAAACAATTTCTTCTGCAGGTCAGGCCGCTGGTGGCGTCCGTGCTCGACGGTTTCAACGGCTGCGTCTTCGCCTATGGACAGACCGGCACAGGCAAGACCCACACGATGGAAGGAACACCTGACGACGAGGGCATCATACCGCGCACCTTCAGGCACATGTGGGCGCATATAGAGAACACGGCAAGCCCAGATGTGACGCATCTCGTGTCGTGCTCGTTTGTGGAACTGTATCTCGAGGATGTAAGGGATCTGCTCAGCAAGGAGTGCAAGAAACTCACGATTAGGGGGCAGGTTAGTTAGTTGTCATTGTGGTAGTAATAAAAGTAGTTAAAAGGCGGTCGCCTTTTGATATAAGTGTTGTTTTTACAATCTATTACATTATATTTGACTTACAATAAATCTATAGTAGATACAAATAGATATTCAAACGAACTCAGCAGTTTGTCTGTTTACATGCGAAACTCTTTTGAACCATGCATATAAATAAACATAATACATTTATCACTCGATACCGGAGGTAAGTGGTTAAAAACTATGTTCTGAGTTTCTGACGATAAAAAATACTTCTAAAAGAAGTCTATTTCAATAATTTTTTTTTTCGTTTAATACCTACTGTGAATTGTGAATTGCACGCCATACAGGCACATGAAACAAAAAAAAATGATATAAAAAACTCATACTTCATATAAAACAGCTTTTCCATAGTGTCTCATCCGTCCCTCATTTCTAAATAAGACAAAATAACCATAAATACATGACTAACTAGGTAAACCGAGTAACGCGGTTGAGATAAACACTTCCGCGCGTATTGTCAACATTCGCGTCTCCTATAGCCTTGTTTGTGTTCAGTCGTGCTTTATTTAGTTTACTCGTATATCCTTATTTAATAACATCACGAAGAGCAATAATAGCTTAGAGATGGAGACCTCTGAATCTTACAAAAAAGAATTCGTAGAAATAGCAGATGGTTTATGCCTCTGAATACAATAAAGAAGAGATCGTGACTACGCCTGTGCAAAAAATTATGAATTTATGGGCCTATTGTTAATTTCACCATTGCTCAAATTGGTCAGAGAAAAGATCGTGATGAATCCGGCATGACATAGAATGGAAAATTTGGACGACATGTGATGTGATATTTCGACACGCACTTGACCATTAGGTGGTTCAAAATCAATTTTATTATGTTTTTCAACATACGCCTAATAATAGTATGTATTTCAAAAACAAAAAAAAAACAATATTCATGTAAAATCTCGTAAAATGGTGTCAAATGAAACAAGAAAATACTTTGTTAGTACATCACATTACCTATCGGTAAGGTCGGATCTATGGTCAACATTGCAACAAGGCCCTTATAGCCTTAAAACACCTTATTTGCTAAAAACAAACACATGACTTCACGCGCTAAAACGTTTAAAGGTCAGTTATTACTTATTGTTATGGAAAAATTTCCAAAGTTCCAAACAGACACTTCAGTTTTATTTATTTGTTTACATTTTTATTTAAACAATAAACAAATATATTTAGCAGCATGTATCGAAACCGCAATTCTGGCCAAGGGCAGATTACTTTTATTTCATAACTTCAAATAACACGCGTGAAATGTAGGTAATACAAGGAATATCAATATTGTTATTCGTGTAATAATAATTTTACAAACGTTAACATTTTACCCTACTTTAGTTTGCGTTCGTGTGTGTCTTCATGTTTTCACTTCAGTAATTGTTAAAATAAAATTAATTAATCCGCTCTGTTTCCTTGCTTTGAGATATTGGGAAAAGTGCAATCATCGTAAAATGTAACGTAAATGACATCTCGAATACCGATTCGGAATGTCAGAATTATGTTTGTCAGAATTATCTGTATCTACACAGATAAAAAAAGAGCGGTGGTGCCGAGCAAACGTGTCAGAAGTAAAACTTCTTTGGCAAGATTCAAAGATACCAATATCGTCGCCCTACTCCATGTTGTGACGGTATTGCCATGATGCGACCTTAAAATTTTACTCTCAACGTGCACAAATAAGTTTTCAAGAAGCGCGCTTCAAAACCTTTATTGGAAAAAGTTAAAAAAGTTAAAGAGATCCAAAAAGTGATGCGAGATATTGTTATCATTACGTTCTTTGAATAATACATAACACAATAGAATAAAATTAGTACCAATCATAATCAATAAAAATATTAGGTGTGTATTATCAGAATTATCGAACATTATCAAAGACTTAAGTAGTAATAAGCCGACCCTGAAACAATCATTAAGGTTAAAAGATTTAATTTATCTTTATGAGTAGTATTTGCGAATTCTAGAAATAGTATTGCGTATTGTAGATTTGAATTAATTTTATACAAGTTAGATAATAATAAGAAATGCATTAAAAATGTTTCTATGCTGAGTCGACGAATGAATTGATGTTTCAAAGTGATAATTAGTTCCTTATATTTTGGGTTGCTTGTTGGAAAATAGTAAGACAAATGAATACACACCCTACAGAAAATTGGTCAAAGAAAGAGACTTAAACGTGTGTGTAATTTTATGTATGCATGAACTTAAAAAAAAGCTTTTTAATCACGGGAAATGTTTCTTTTAATACATAGTGAAAACTGAAAACACAAACTCAAACTCAAACTTTTATTTATTCAATTAGACTTCTTCGAGAAGCACTTTTGAAACGTCAATACATATTTTAACATTTACCACCGATTCGGAACGCAGTATCTATGGAGAAGAACCGGCAAGAAACTCCATAGTTGCTCTTTTAAATCATTTCAGTATTACAATTTAATTTTACAAAATGTGTTACTGTATATTATTAACTATATGTCTCATTCGCGATTAATATACTAAAGTTATCTCTGATGCTGTTGAAACTTGGAACACTTGCACACTATTCACGACCTACCTCGAAGGACCATACACAATCATTAGCCGCGTCCAGACCGGCTGAGCGCGGCTCGCGAGCCGCGCTCAGACTTCCTGCTCGCGAGCCGTGGCACCAGAGCTATTTGTGAAAAGTTCCGAGCCGCGCTCGCGAGCCAAGGTGAGCCGGTTTGAGCATTCAGTTTATCTCCGTATAACGATGGAAAACCACGTTTTATTAGCTGCTGCGGCGCTTGTGTTGTCTGGATATATCATAAAAAAAAGAAAAAAGAAACAAAAAATCTGGATTAAAAAATTGTACCAAAACCAAAACCAATACGGTAACAGTTTGTTAAAGGAACAGGAACTCGCTTGTTTTTATTTAAATGATATGGATCTTTCGAATCCCATAACATTTTGAAGCTTCCGTATAGTTGTATTAAGCGAATACTGTCTTCTTTATCCATTTTTGATTCTGGCTCGCGAGCGTCGTTATGTCCGTCCACACCGGGCGAGCCGCTCGGACTGAGCCGCCTTTGAGCATCGCCAAAAACCGACAACGCATGGCTCGGGGTCGAGCGGCGCTCGGCCGAGCCAACGTGCGCCCGAGGAAGCCCGAGCGCCGTCCACACCGGCCGAGCTATTGGCTCGCGAGCGGGACTCGCGAGCCGCGCTCGGTCGGTCTGGACGCGGCTATTGAATTTAAACACATTTGCAGTGAAATACTTTCAGTTTCGCGATAAGTCCCTTATAAAGTTGAACCGTGGAAACTCCACGATTGCACAATAAGTACCAAAAACCGTAAATTAGAAACACGAGTTTCACGTAGTTGTGCAAGTTATAACGAGCAGATGAAAGTGAAGTGACCTTGGGTAATTATGCTCATTGCTCATTGATGCACTCGTGATTCGCTTTTCTGGTTGGAAATTGAATGCTGGGTTAACTGACGTTCCAACATGCTCCAACGATAGATTTATTCGCGGCTTTTTGTGGTAGAAGCTTTGATTGAAGCATGTTTTTTAAACTTAATTAATATTTATGATTAAATATTTAGTTCTTAATGTAGCGTTTGGAATTTTTCCTTCTGGTACCTAAAGGTTGTATCTGGGGTGGAGACTTGTCAAAAAGATCGCGTAGTTGGGGACTGTAGGCACCTACTTGACCGTAAAGAAAATCAATACGCAAAAAAAATAATATAACAAAATAAGCTAACATTATTTTCAATAACAAATACTCAAGAGCTGTTTACATAACTTTAAATTGAGGTTTGTTTGGTACTTTGCTGGCCAACCGTCCAAAACGGTGCGAAATATATATATCTTATTTGCATCGTAATTATTCATTGCAAAATTATTTAAATTAATTTCGTATTAATCTCACATATCGTGTACGTAGAACAATCGAATCCATACTAATATTATAAATGCGAAAGTAACTCTGTCTGTCTGTCTGTTACTCAATCACGCCTAAACTACTGAACCAATTTGCATGAAATTTGGTATGGAGGTATATATTTTGATACCCGAGAAAGGACATAGGCTACCTTTTATTGCGAAATATGTACCACGGGCGAAGCCGGGGCGGACCTCTAATAATAAATAAAGATATGTTGACCCCAAGTGCATTTAACGAGTAAAATAAGTCGGCATGAACATGTACAATTTGCTAAATAAAAAGCTGGTATTGCCAAATGCAATTAATTCGCGCCAAATTACGTTTTCTACCACACGCGTCGCTGATTACGGATAATTACTATCCTATTTATGAGTCATGCTCGTATTTAAGGTTATCCTAATCCTATCCTAATACATACTATTATAAAGGCGAAAGTTTGTATGCATGGATGTTTGTTACTCTTTCACGTAAATACTACTGAACCGATTAAAATGAAATCAAAGACACACATATAGAGGGTAACTTGGATTAACACATAGGATAGGTTTTATCCCGGAAATCCCACGGGAACGGGAACTATGCGGGTTTTCTTTGAAAACGCGGGCGAAGCCGCGGGCGGAAAGCTAGTATGATATAAATATTGTTCTCAAGGGCAGATGTGGAGGTTTGTTAGTTGCGTTTTCCGCTTTATTAACATTTGATTATCTTTTAACAAGTAGGTACAATTAAATACTAAAAAGAACAAAAGAGCAATGAAAAAAATGTATCCGATATTATGTATTTTTGCAACTTCAAAATGCAAATCTGGTATAATTTAATTTAAAATGCCTTTAGCACACCAAATTTTAAAATTACCATTATGTATTTCATACAGATAATCTTTTGACTACCTATATGCCTAAATGTATCACGTAGATTTTGGCGAAAAACCTGGTCTCAGATGCAGAAGTATTAAGAAATCTTCTTATCTAATTATTTTGATTTAAATTTTTTATTTCGCAAAAAATATAATTTGTTAGTTACACCAAGAGTTATACAATAATTAAATTTATTATTTATAATTACTATGCGGGTTTACAAACAGTAAAATAACTTCGTAAATTATAATGGCCATTGTCACTTTCTGGTTTTGATAACAAATTCTTCACTGATGAACAGATATCGGACGTCCTACGACGAGGACGTTGAAAAGTCTTTTATTTTTATGCGTTTAAATATTTAGTTTCTTCTCAATGGTTTCTTCAAAAATTCTATAGATCATCTCTACTAAGTTAATCCTTGCATATTGAACAAATCTATGTCAATCAGGCTCAGTTTAGAAATCTGAAACGTATGCATAAGAATTGACAAAACATGTTCTTTAGTTCCAAGGATATTAAATTGAGTTATTTCTTCTTATTCTAACTACGAATATTATAACGATTAAATAATAGCTATATTATTATTTGAACGAATTACTTTAAATATGTAATACGGTTTTGTGGTCACTGAACTGAATTATAAGTCCATTATAGTCCGGGATACATCGCCCATTTTTGCAAGTGATTACTATCAAGCTAATTTTTCGTGAGTAGCTTTATTTTGATGAGATGCCCAATAATTTCATGTACGAAACTCTCGATTGTGGTAGCTTACAGAGGTAACAAGGATAAAAATTTTTGATTTGACGGTTCTCAAATATTTATTACGCAATTTGTAGGACAATATGTCTGTTGAATTATATAAGTATTAACTAAATAAGTGAAAATAAAAAAATCAGCTGGTTAGTAATCATTTATGATGACTTCGTTATCGATACACATTGGAAAGGGGGACTCTTTGATCAAACCATAGATTTTGTAGGACAAATATTTTTTCGAATAATTTAGATAATTATCTTGAGATTGAACAAAAAAAAACATTCAGTTAGTAATTAATATTTGAGAACCATCAAATCAAAATATTTTATCCTTGTTTCCTCTGGTAGCTACCACAATCGAGAGTTTCGTACATGAAATTATTGGGCATCTCATCAAAATAAAGCTACTCACGAAAAATTAGCTTGATAGTAATCACTTGCAAAAATGGGCGATGTATCCCGGACTATTAACCAAGCAGTTACAATTGTTTTGTATGTATGACATAATATTACAAATGGATGGATGTTTTTCATTTATGTAGCCATTATAGATGTTAATCATAATAAAGTATAGGCTACTAAACGTGTTCTAATAAGGAAATACTTAGCTCAAAGTGTAGTTTTTAAGTGCATTTATTAAT
Organism: Colias philodice; assembly: GCF_061535455.1. NCBI lineage: Eukaryota > Metazoa > Arthropoda > Insecta > Lepidoptera > Pieridae > Colias > Colias philodice. Next base: position 627,775 of record NC_143111.1, on the reverse strand, counting down.
GTTTAATTCCCTTTGTGCAAATATTATGATGCATATTCAAACCGGATTCCTTGCAGTCGCGACAGTCGGGATGTAATTGACATATTTTTCTTTGTTGCTATTTACAAACAATATTATCTCATGTCTGTCTATTTTATAATCACAATGAATTAGACGTTTTTTTTAACGTAGGTAATTATTTTTTTTATTTAATACTTTTTAGTGTATTTTTCAACACGAATCAAACGAGCCCAAACTCGATATATTAACATTTCTTAACAGCCTATTTCCCCCACCAGGAACTGAACGGCTTCTACATCCCCGAGATGACGTCCATAGTGTGCAAATCAGCCGCAGAAATGGTGCGCGTGATGCGCGCGGGCAACCGCAACCGCGCCGCCGGCCGCACCGACATGAACGAGCACTCGTCGCGGAGCCACGCGGTGTTCCTGGTCACCGTGGAGACCGCGCACCGCTCTACCAACAGGATACGGTATGTTGATAGGTTACGGTACGGCTTTGTTGTGTTTAAAAGTGAAGTCCCGTGTCCCTAAGTGGGGTAAGGGGCAGATGCATTATGCATACAACTGTTTCATTGATCGATTTTCTAGGGACAAGTACCTACCTAAGTGATCAGCCTTCTGTGTCCTGCTAAACCGAGACATTATTTTTTTCGTCGTCTTCATCAGGAATCGAACTTAGGAAAGAAAGAAGAAAGAAAGAAAGATGTTATGTTTAGGTGTGTAGTTTTTATAAAGCTGCGTAAGGCACGCGCATGAACAAACACCCGTCGCGCAATCACGTGACCTTCCTGGCCTTTCTTCACTAGAGCTTGTTAGATCGACCCGAAATTGTTGTGTACTTTTTCCAAGAACACTTTTTAATTATTTTGACGTATAGGTGTGCTTGGGTAGAATTGGTGATAAGGACTATTATTATTAAAAGTAGCTTACCTATTCATACGGGTCTCCGATTCCCCTACCCGTAAACACGCGATAACATTTTGTACTACTTAATTCGCAATTGCATAATGTTTTGTGCCGATTCAGACGAAATATAAAATATCCAGAGTTCCTAAATAGTCAAATTAAATAAAACAAACATATGGATTACGCATTTAAACAAAGGCTTATTATACTTAAATAGATATAGTCTAGACTGAAAGGGGAAAATTACTTAATTACAACGATTAGGACAAAATATACCCTGAGCCCCTCAAATAGCGCTTAATTGTTTCGAAATTGGAGTAATTAGAGCTATTACTCATTTCAATTGGAGACACAATGAGATCGTAATCGTGACTAAGTATTAACGTTCAGTTATGATTAATTCTACAAATAAATACGGCTGAATAAATGTTAATGAAATGCAGGAAACAAATGTTAATGGTCCACTCAAGATGGCCAGATCTCTTAATAAAGACAGTGGTTAGAATTTTATCTATTACTTTACTCTTGAATAGGGAACCACGAAATATTTTTTTTTCCATTCATTTCACATATCACTTATAGGTAGCATATTTTGAGGAACCCAGTGGTACCAAAACATGTAATTGATACAAAAGGTAACATAAATTTGTGGAGTGCAACATTTTAATCACAAATGTCAAAACGTTTAACACAACAATATACACACTAAACGCATGCATGTGGCCTGAGTAACAATACGACAAACAAAGCCGGGGCAATGCGCCGAATGAGTAAGAGATGAGCCAGTGGCGCCTATTAGCTAATGCCATATTAACATGTCCTGCTTTCAGTCTTATTTTAACTCGATAGTATGTGAAAACAAAGAAATTTTATATCGCGAATGGGCAAAAAGGACAAATAAAAAGTCACTTATGGTGTGACAAGCTCCTCTCTTCATAAAGACTTATATTAAAAGACTAGCTGTTCCTTGCGGTTTTACCCGCAGTGCTCCACTCCTGTTGGTCTGATGATATATATAGCCGTGATGATAGCCCTTTAGCCTTCCTCGATGAATGGGCTATCTAACACCGAAATAATTTTTCAAATCGGACCAGTAGTTCCTGAGATTAACGCGTTCAAACAAACAAACAAACTCTTCAGCTTTATAATATTAGTATAGATTACTAAATATGTAGTTAGTGTTGCCGGTCCTTCCTATTCAAGGAGAACGTACAAGTGGGTCACGCTTTTGGCATTGACCTTGTTATTAGAGTAAAAATTGAACCTCTTTCATCTCGAATATTATGCCTGAATCTCCAACCTTGAAGATTATTCCTGTCGTTTATGCGACGACGTTTTGTATCAATAGGTATTTTTACACGAACTGAAAAAGTTAATTGAAAAGACATTGCGATTTACTTAAAGAAACTACCGTATACAATTTCAGTATTTTTATATTTGTATAGAAGAACACTGCCTTTAAATTATACTGAATGCTCAGGACCATTTAAGTAATCATGAACTAACGATTTCTTATTTTCATTACAAAATCACTTAGTTTTTACTAAGTACTTTAACGTGGTGATGTATAAAAACAGATGCGGTTTGATTTCGCCTTCTGCGGTTGCAGAGCGAGGACACGACGCTCGGTTTCAGTAACACCTGTTACTTACAAATATAATTATTTTGTCTTATTCTCGAATTAATTAGCCCTAGGAGTCAGGAAACACTAAAGTTTTCGTCAATCTTTTTAAATATGGAAACATTTTTAATTTTGATACACAGTTCCTGAAATAAGTTTTTCAAAGTAGATTGCAGGATTTGAAGATGAATCAAGGTTTCTCTTGGCCTGACTCTATACAAATCGCGGTTCCTACTATAAGTGAATCTTAATACTGTCCCAAAGTTTTTGTCCATTACTACCTATCTTTTCCGACCTAAATGTGATCGGCATCACTTCGCTTCGGCACACATCACTAGCGCCAGTTAATATCTCGATGCATGGTGCTAGAATTCAATGCATCCGCAAATACCGATTAAAATTTAATGACTTACCATTTAAGTCATGTTGACCACACAAATTCTGTCGCAGTGTGTGATCCAACCGCCATTAGTTTTTCTGAATTATATTCAACTCATCTGGATAATGATATATTGCCAAAAATTTATTGGTTCATTTGATCTGGGACTAATTATGGAAATATTATTGATATAATTAAGTTAGGAACAAACTGCTACAAATAGGGCCGTGCAACTAATACAAAACATAAAACCAATACAAGAAACACTACAAAGTGTAAGAACAACATCAAGTGCGTAATCTTGGTGCGCACGCGACGCCCATTGTTTCGCAAAACCTGTTCGCATTACAAGAACTTATTTGTCCTAACCGTGACGTAAGCGAGGAGGTTTCATATAAATCCTTCAAGTCCTTTTATAGTGACATTGGAGATATCATAACGCCATATGGAGTGATCCGCAATGAGGTCTTTAATTTTAACTTTCTAAAGAAATGTATTAATGTTTACTTATGATGAATTGAACCTGATAAAAAAGGAAGAATAAAATACATAGATTGCCTGGATCTGTCTAATTCATCATTAAAATTAAATCTTGCCACTTCAGAAGATATCTCTTAAAATGCAGTTGAATCGTAAATATTAGTACAACAGAAAAAGGGTGGACAAGAAATCATGTTTCTTATATAATAAGATGAATGCATCTTTCATTGCATTGTTGCGATTTTTTATAAACGGTCGATGGCCGGCAGATTTGCAGACTAAAGAATTAAACAGCTCCTATTAGCATACGATGAATGATGATACATCAGCTGTGCTTATACCTCTGATTCATATGACATATTTTTGGGCAATTACTCCTACGGTCCTACTGCATTCAGTGAATAATATCTGATTATTAAATTTGGCAAATTAATATAGCTATTAAAGTATTCATTACTCCCTGCTCCCATTAATGGGCTGGAATTATTATTATTTAGTTAGCCCCAAATGGTACTCTGATATAAAAGGAGGTACAAATAAAGAATCAGTTCATCTTATTCACACATTAGTAGAACATGAAAACTGTAAGACATTTTTACCTACTTACAACCTACACATAATATAATTAAATCATATGCTAACAATACAGTTATAAAGTGCAGAAGCTTAGTAATAAGGTCATTTCCATCAAGGCCTATGCCATCTAAATAGTTCATGAAACAATGTGTGCGTGGGCGCAGGGAGCGGGATGGAACTAAGTGATGACGTGAGATTCAATGTGGAACTGACCTTAAGTAAATATACACGTGTTAATCTGAAATCTTTGCTAATTAGAAGAACAGTGTCTTAATTGAGTTCTTGAAGATTTTTTTATTGTTGGATTATACCTGAAGTGTAAAACTCGTCTAAGGATTTAATTTGAATGATGATGGAATGGAGAAGTTTTATCAGGTAAGGAATTTTTTCTTGTGTTTGGCGCAACTTGACATAAGAAAGCAACATCTGCAAGTCATGCAGCGGACATTTCTTCCTCCGCCATATTTGAAGTAATGCAGGTAATACCTACTGTCTAAATAATAATTTGACCAGTTTTTACACGACCTCTCCTCCTCCCCTCATATCAAAATTATCTTATAATATACATCTCTCCAGGTTGTCCATTAATGCCGCGTCACGGCCGCGTTTAGCTTCACAACTTCATTAATATCTTTACACTGTTCAAACAATTATGCTTGTTTCATTTCTAAATAAAGTCATTTGTAAAATATTTTCTGTGAGAAAGTTTATCCTTTCAAGTACCAACCTCTCGCATCATATTAACAAAGCCCATTTAAAAACCTAGCCACTAATTTTAATTTATATGTAAATCTAAAATTATTCCATAAAGAACACTAGTTTGTTAAAATAGATCTAGAAATAACGATTCTAGGCTATACCTGTCTGCGACCTTGTCCTTTACCGAGGGTGGTGGTGATCCAATTGCCTGCTCTATCGACCACTGTGACGTCAGCACACCATAACTCCAGTGATACTCTCATATGCTTTTAGACCGGGAGATACTGACACAAAATTTCGAGTCATTTGTAACAGGATGGCGGTTCTACAGGGGTCTTAGTACGCAATGACAAAAAGAAAAACGATGGCGTGAACGCTGGTACCGGCGGCTTAGTCGCGTGGGCGTTAGTCGAACTCGTCGGAAAATAGCGAAAGTCAAACGATTTGTAACAGTATGGCACTTATTTTTCCTGTAAGTTTGAGGATCAACAAATATAAATACAAAATTTCAAAGATCTATGTGTTGGAAATCTTCACTTATATAAATTAATAATAAATTAAGTTTTCAAGTATGACAGCACTTTTTCCCCCTACTAGAAGTATGGCAAATATAATAATGGTCACATTTTATCAAATACTCTCCAAAAATCCAAATGCAATACTGGTACAAAAAGTTTGGCGAAATAAAAATTTTTTGCAGATTTTCGGCGGTATGGCGACCATTTGGAATCGTCCAAAAAGTATGGCATGGCGATTTTCGTAAATGGCTGCACGACGATAGTTACCTGTGCAAAAGTTAGCCTGGTACAAATGGTTGAATGATTGTTTTATTTAAATCAACACATTCGCGTCGGTATGGCGGGCTGTAAGTCACACCGGAAAAGTATGGCATGACACTACCGCCTACTACTTTTTTATGGGCTATCGGTAAATTCTAAAATTTTTGTGTTACAAATCGTTTGACTTTCGCTATTTTTCCGACGAGTTCGACAAACGCCCACGCGACTAAGCCACCGGTACCAGCGTTCACACCATCATTTTTCTTTTTGTCATTGCGTACTAAGACCCCTGTAGAACCGCCATCCGTGTTACAAATGACTCGAAATTTTGTGTCAGTATCTCCCGGTCTATTTATGAATACGTCAGTTATCATTTCTGTACAATTAACTATGTCTACAAATATTTTTTTTGCTGTATTTTAAGCAGAATAGGGTCAATCTACAAATGAAACAGAACGAGGGTCAGTATCTACTTTTTTCCGCAATTTGTGTCAAAAAATAAGGCGCTATCCTGTATAAAAAAGGTGAAGACTTGCTTCGCGCGCGTGCATAAATATTCTAGCCACTGAGAACCTATTAGATATTTTTAAATAAAACAAACAATGCTGGTTTTCTAACAATCTCTTAACTGAAGTTTCAAAGAAAGCCCCACAGAAATTAGAACTGGTGTATTTCCGTATTTATATTAATGCAGTAATCTTGCACGATTGAGTGACAAACATACTCATATTATATTTACTAACTAATTTGTTTTAGAGTAAATATTATGTGTACAATTTACTGTTGAATACGGTGTTCGATTTCGATAATGAAAGTAGTGTACCGTGAAGGCTGCAGTTTTTCATGTTTTATCTTGGGGAAGCAATTAGTTCTAATAGCTACAGCTACAGCTACGATCACATTGTCTATAGAGATTTCATTTTTAGTGCCAGTTGAAGGTACAACAGAACAAATGTTTGTAATTAACTAATTTACTCCATATATAGGAACGAATTGTGATGTGTATGTGATACTAACTTTAGATAGGATTTGAGAAGGCAGAGCAAAGACTGGAGGAGAATCAAATTTGAACCAATTTCGATAATAGTTATAACGTAATTTTGTTAGTACTTTGCGTGACTTAATTTCAGCATTTTCGACTTCTCTAATTCTATAAAAAGGGGCAAAATTAAGCTAATTTTATTTCGGCAATTGCTAAATGTTGTCACGTTCAAGCCTTGATAGCAATAGCAATAAAATTGATCTTGTTATATATTCTAAATTAGATCAAATGATGTCATGTTTTTACCTACTTCTACCTACTTGGAACTTTGGACAGTCACCTAGAATATAGTAAAATACATATGAAATTTCAAAGTGATTGCTAAGAATCATTGATAAAAATGGAAGTCCTTACAGTTTTCATGATTGAATAATGCTCTATGTTTAAAACCTTTATCTTAAGCGATAACTCTTCATTTAGTTATAAAATTGAAAACTGAAAATATCATTTTAAAAATTTCCAACAATATATATGTATTTATTTACACTATTATTATCATTAACTGCGGATTCGTGCGCGTAGAATATCTCTCCTGTTCCCGTGAGATTTCCGGGATAAAACATATCCTATGCCTTTTCTTAGTTCTTAAACTATCTTTGTACCTAACTTCATCTAAATTGGTTCTTTGGTTTAGGCGTGAAGAAGAGACAGACGGACAGACCGTTACTTACGCATTTTTAATAACTATAATTAGTAGGGATCGTGTTTATGGGTGATATAATAAAGGTATTAGTGGTCAACTGCATTGAATCAATTTCGTCACAATCTGTAGCTTTAAGATGAATCATCGGGTCTCACCTGAAATGGACACTGATAACCTTGTTCCACAATACTAGGAATTTGTACTGGAATTTATCTTTAGTACTTACAGTTTTCCCTTTACAGCTAATGATTTGAAGACTTAGTTTTTAATTGAGTTTTTTTAGGAATAGAAAAAATTTGATCACATAAAAATTTTGTGTTCGTGTTATGAAAATTGTTCAATTGTATTTTAATTTACGTTTTTATCGTGATTCCAGAATCATGTTTTAGTGTTACAAATGGTCATTATTGTCATTAAATTATTAACTGAATGAATTATATGCATTTAGCACAATACCAAGAAAGAGAGAAATATTTCCAAGTTCAGTTTGTAACCATTTTTCTACCACAGTAGCGGTTATATTCTTATTAATTAGTATAACGATAAACCATTGATATAATCTATACTAATATTATAAAGCTGAAGAGTTTGTTTGTTTGAACACGCTAATCTCAGGAACAAACAAACAAAATGGTCATTATTGTCATTAAATTATTAACTGAATGAATTATATGCATTTAGCACAATACCAAGAAAGAGAGAAATATTTCCAAGTTCAGTTTGTAACCATTTTTCTACCACAGTAGCGGTTATATTCTTATTAATTAGTATAACGATAAACCATTGATATAATCTATACTAATATTATAAAGCTGAAGAGTTTGTTTGTTTGAACACGCTAATCTCAGGAACTACGATTTGAAATTTTCTTTCGGTGTTAGATAGCCCATTTATCGAGGAAGGCTATATATTATATCATCTCGCTGAGACCAACAGGAGCGGAGCACTGCGGGTAAAACCGCGGAGCACAGGTAGTGTGGTATAATTAGCTAACATTGTCCAATATTCTTCGCATACCAAGTGGCCATGTAAGGCCTCAGGAACTGTCGATAAATACCAGTACCACGCAACATTGCCTTACGCGACTGTTCCAACAAAAACGTAATGTTGGTCATTTACTTGTATCTTTATATTGCTTAGCTATTTTAAACGTAATAAAGGTGATAGATATCTATGATCAGCAGTTTTTTTGCTAGGTCTAATTGAAAACGAAGTGCTAAATTGACAAACGTTTGGCAAAATTCTGCTCGACTCAGCGCAGCCCAAAATCTAGATTCTAGATTTATAAGCGGTTAAAATATAAATTTATAAGAAGTGAACACTAAAAAAATAATTCAAATTTGGTAATTAGCTAATGCTGGAAATAAAATCAAAATATTTGTATCCAAATATTTATACCTACATAAAGGTAAGAAAATAACAAAATTATGGGAAATTTAATGCATTTTTTTTATAATCTGTGAGCAGATAAAATGTCATTTTAGAGGTACAAAAAATGTATTAATTTTCGACAGCAACAATAACATTGCTCGTAAAAAATCATGAAAAAATAAAGAAAGTCCGTATGATTCAGTATTGGCCCAGCTTATCGGTTCAGTGAGTTTTGTTAAACGATTTCGCGAATTTCTTAACATTGAACTTGTGCTGAATAACATCCTTCTAGATTGTTCTAGAATTTTAGTATAGTTTGAAACGTTCGATGGTTAGATGGATCGTTTCATTATGATCGTACTCGTGATATCATAAATACTTGCTATCCTGGAAATGAGGAATAGACATTACCCCCGGGAATAATGTGGTAATTATACAGGGCGTCCCGTAAGTAGTGGACCAAAAGGTTATGGGGGGTAGAGAGACTTATTATCTAACCAAAATTCTAAAATTTGTTGTCCTAGACCATAATTTTTTTTACACCAGCTTTGTTTAAACTTCAGTCCGTAAACTTTAAAACGTAAAATTTTTACCTATTTTTGGTCTAATTTTCTTGTTGCTGTTAATTATGCTTAAGTATCATTTTATTTAGGAAGACTTATGTATTCTTAACCGCCTTGAACAATAAAATAAAAACGGAAATGGCCAAAGTTCATATTTAGCTTATGTGGATGATATTTTTATCAAATTTAGAAAATAAAGCACGAATCAAAAACTTTATGATCTAGGACAATAAATTTTAGTATTTTTGTTTCATAATAGGTATCTCTACTCCCCATAACCCGTTGGTCCACTACTTACGGGACACCCTGTATAAATAACAATAAAACTATATTTTCAGAAATATCACATAGGCGTCATCTATTCCATACAACGATACGATAAATAAAGACGAAAGACATACAGGCAGTTGACAATTTTATTCGAGGCTTGCTTATTTTGAATCCCAGTCGATATATAAAACAACTAGCGGTCCGCCCTGGCTTCGCCCGTGGTACCTACCTGCGTGTTTACGTTTTCTTTCCAATAGAACCATCACCATACTTCAAGGGATATTATAAAAAAAGAATTATCGAAATTGGTCCACGCGTGATGCCGTGACCAAGGGAAATAGTGATTCATTTTTATATATATCTTACGCCCCGCATCTAAGAGCTAATGCACAGTCTAGACGAGAGCCATAAGAATAAGTTTTATCACTCAATATTAATGAGATGCTAACAAAACTAATTAACATGTCACTTAATTGAAAACCTTTACTTTGAGTCTTTGTTCTCCATACATAGCACTGATTTAAATATTCGTAGGATAGAGTATTCATTGATGACAAACGAATACAATATTGTATACGCAGTTTAGAAAATGTAGTACTTAATTATGTTCGCCTTAGTGCAAATCTTTTTTTTAATTGATTATTTATTATAGTGGCAAACTACTGCCTAGCAATGATCTACGTATATTTGCATAAAACCAAAAATGAATAAACGATAGAGACTATACCTACCTATTGCCTGTGTGGATGAATTAATAATAAAATATATGCAACACATTTTCAGGCTTCACAATTACATAAGTGTGTATGTAGGTAGGTATATAACAACAATGTGTCAATGCAACAGTTAAAAATATAGTATTTCCCTGTTTTTATACAAACTACCGGCCGATTGACACCAACGTGTCAATTTTAACAACTTGTTCAAGGTGTTTTACACTACGGTCATTTGAGTACAATAATATTTACTTTTTATTCTGTTTGGTAATCACAAACAGTTGTAATTATTGCATAATTTAAGCGTTTTTGTTAACTGTGTAAATATCTATGACATACATGCGAGATTGATTTTTTTAGGGTTCCGTACCGAAGGGTAAAACGGGACCCTATTACTTTGTTTCTGTCTGTCTGTCTCCAGGATGTATCTCATAAACCGTGATAGCTAGAAAGCTGAAATTTAAAACTCCGACTCGCACTTGGCTGGTTTTTTCTATTTTATTTCAATGACTTACCATATTTTTTAAATAATATGATAAAAGATAAGATAGGTACGTTTTATTTCTAGGTTTAAAATAGAAACCATGTTAAGACTATTTGCGACTGAGAAATATGAATGAAGGTAGGTAATCCAATATGTTACCAAGTAAAATTTTCTCCACGGAGGTAACTTTTTAACTCCCTTCCCCATGAAATTTCGTCAGCTGTTGTCAGATCATGTTACTCTGGAATGTGCCGATTCATGTTGAAATAATTTATTAAAATTTAATAGCATGGAAGATTTATCAAGTATAATTTGAACTTTTGTGTCCAAATTGGTACTTATATTAATTTATAGTCCCCGAAAAAATGCAATAGTGCGTTTTTAACCTTCTTATAATAAAAAAAATAATAACCTTATATTATTCGATACTTACGGTTGTAATGTTCAGAGCAAGTTCAGAGCTATGTTTATCTCACAAAGCGGTCGAATTAACTTTTATTCAGTAAATAATAAATATTAATATTTGCAATGGTTAAGTAGGTGTATTCGAATATCAATATCTAAACTGTTTACCTTTAACTCCGACTAACTTGTAGCTATTTTCAACTTAACTTACATGTTTTTGACCGCAAATATTATATATTGTTACACTGTCATGTTATATGGAAACACAATAATGGGATTATGTAGAGCATTCCAGCACATTACACATACACTTCAGTTGGTCGATACACCGCGCGGTTTGTGCATCTATTGCATAATACCACAGATTAGAGAATAGTTACTTCGTAAATAATACTAACTTGAGAAAATTGAAGAAGAAACAAATTTATATATAGTTGAAAATACCTGAAAAATAAGTGAAGGATGTTCAGCGCTTTATAAGAGAAAAGTAAGGGACCCCGACGGACAGTTATTTTTATTTCAATTGTATTCATAAGAGTCCTTTTACGTTGCCCTAATTTTATATGGACACTAAACAAATATTGATTTTGACAGCTTTTTGATGTGTTAATCTTCCAACCTTCTCAACCTCTGACAAAGCTTCAAAAAATATTACACCTCTATCCCCTTTCAAGGATTCGGCACTCAAATTCCATCAACCTGAAATTCAACAAATTACAGAAATAAGATCAATCACAATTTAATTTGTAATCTATCGGCGCCAGTGCGCGTATCCGGTGACCGCCCTGAAGTCAACCCTCGGCCTTTTGCGCATGTCTTACGTCTGACGTTCAGTATTGAAAATAAATAAATGCAGTCTGAGGTTAGAAAAACATAGGAACACATGATTAACTGAGCTATTAAGTTTCGCTTCATAATTGTTTTCCGATTACATTGTGTAGGTACAGTGTACGGAGGATCGAGGACACGCGCTAATTAAATTATTATTGTTGCTGTGTTTTGTTTTAAATGGAGAAGTGACGTCATTTACAATCAATGTGTACGCAAGCTTTCCCGCTTACTATGAATGGGGGTTTTCCCATCACGTTCCATTTTCAAATTTATTGACAGATTCGATTCAGTGTGCGGATGGATGCGATCGAAGGTAGACGTATGATGTTGTATAGCTAAGAACTTAGCGTTAAAGGTTTTGGTCGATAGTAACGTCGCAGTTTAGAAAAAAATAAGATTTAATGTACTAAGACAGCGCATGTCACTTGCTTGTGTTTTTAAACAATTGCCCTTAGTATAATGGAATATCATAACAATATCGAATGTGCTTTGTTACTTCAATGGTATGATTCGTATCTCCGTTTGGTATCATATGATCAGATGTCCTCGTTTAACCCCCCAAAGGAAGTGCTAATGAAAGCGCATTGCTCTCGGACCTATTGTTTATAAACGACCACCTCCGGAAGGGCTTAGATACTTTACACTTGTATATTATAGGACTATATGCTGTGTTATATGTTTGTACTCGGTAAATATGCAATTTATATTTTAAATTGAATAGCTATGCATCGCTATACGATACGACGTGTTTTAAATAAATAACGCTAATATACTCAACTCATTTCGTAATTTTTAAGGCTTTTACTTTTTAGTTCAAATTACCGAAATCTAATCTATCGTAAAATAATTTGAAAGTTATTAGTTTACCTAGCCAAATTTGAAAAAAAAAATTATTTCATACTTAAACCTCGATTATACGACTAATACACAAAACAAATATATTCATGTCCATAATAATTTTTTTTATTCCAGAGTGGGCAAGCTGAACCTAGTAGACTTGGCAGGCAGTGAGCGGCAGCGCAAAACTGGAGCGTCAGCTGACCGGCTGCGGGAGGCGGCACGAATCAACCAGGCGCTGTCTTCGCTGGGCAATGTCATCTCAGCGCTCGCTGAGAACAGCCCTCATGTGCCTTACAGGTTGGGAATTGATTTTTGTTCTAGGTGTATTTAGTGAATGGTATACATGGGGATTATTGTGACGAGATTTCAGACACGTCTTTGTTTACATTTTAAGGGATATTTTGGTAGAAAGTTTTAAGATTCGTGGGTGATATTATGGGAAAAAAATTTGTTGTACATAAAGTGTCGCTGTGTAGAAGAGTGAAAATCTCTTCCTTTTAACTTTTACAATAAAGGCAATATATTCTAAATTGAAAACAACACAATAAAGTTACAAGCAATGTACTGGTGCAATATAGTTTAATTTTCCGGATAATATAAACAGAGCAAACTGTTTCCTAATATGTACTAGTATACATAGCAAAAGTGTTATGACCGCTTACGTAGAACAGTTACTAACAGAGGCGGCTCGTGACAAAATTTTATGGGTGTTCACTTGAAATAAAACACTGAAAATACATGGTGTAAAGCAGTACAATTTATCAAAAAAATTACTTATAAAGAAAATGCATACGTGATACGTCTTTCTTTTTGGTGTGCAAAAATAAATATCTATAACTTAAAGCGACAAGACCGATAGACGCCAATTGCAGTTCATTCAACAAATGGTACCGAGATTGTGAATGTTTTTTCACCTTGATTGAAAGATGAGCCAAGTCGTCAACGCCCGTTTCAGTCCAAGCACTCTCACCTCCGCCGGCCGCGCCCGCTTTAAATAAAAGACACGGAAAACAAAATAGTTTGTTGCTTTCATCACAACCACACAACCACGGTGTTTTCACATATTGTTCAGATTTAAACACACGCGTATATGTTTTCGTTTTTGTCGTACATTTTTGCGTAAGATCAAGTTCAGGCCGTGGCGCCTAGCGGTCCCTTAGCTTTACATTCAAGCCGAATTTGTAACGTTTTATCACACTTTTTAATGAACGCCACATTATAATTATTGTTCATTTTAACACTCACAAGTAATACTGATAACTACAGGCTATTTCAACACGTATTTTATAATTTTAATTAGAAAATTGCATGAATCGCGCGCGTGCATTGAAATTGACTCGAGTGTTTGTTTATATTACCTATAGAAGTGGTAACTGGCAACGTCGCGCGCTATCGCTGTCCTGCCTGGCGGTAAAAACGAACCGGCAACGTTTGCGGTGCGGCGCTCCGAATTTTGCTACATTTCCATAGAAAATCTTTTGTTTCACGCGCAGGGCTCTGGCAAAACCCTCTCTTTCACTCCTATTGGATTTCGTATTAGGAAATGTACTAAATCTTTTTTCATTGGAGCGCAATCGTGAGCGCTCCGCTTCGCGCGTTACATAATACAGTAGGTATTATACAGGTGTATGGGATGATGGAATGATGGATATATTCATTGGTATTAACAGTAGTTTTAAAGATTATGATTGATTTTAAATAGTAATAATTAATGTTAATAATTAAATTAAGGACTATGATTTTATTATAATTATTTATGGGAGTTCACTGCACCAGCGCTCCTTAGGGCGAGCCGCCTCTGGTTACTAATCATGTTGACATTTTATAAATCCCTTTATAAATGTATTTTCCAGAGACTCAAAGCTGACTCGTATCCTGCAAGACTCTTTGGGCGGCAACAGCAAGACCATAATGATAGCAAACATCGGGCCCGCCTGTTACAATTACGATGAGACTGTCACCACCCTGCGGTACGCGCATCGAGCTAAAGGTATCATTACAATTTATGGCAGTCCATTTTACATGGTTAGATACCTTCAGCACTATTAATTTTTTGATCTTTCACGCTTCATTAAATAACTTAAATAAATCTTTATTTATTAATTCATTCATGATTTTGTTACATTGGACGAGGTTCAGGTCCCAATATTGATCTATAATTACTTATTAGTAACACGATTTGTTATTTTTTTAGGAACTTGTAGGTAAGTATATATAAGATATTAAAATATCAAAATAAAACGCATAAAGATAACATTACATAGACTTGTTTCATGGTATGTTATGTAACTATAATCCGGAAAAAATACTTCATAATTCTATATTACCTCTATTCTCGTAGTTTAAACTTTAAAGCCTCTCAAACAGCCACAAAATGGCTCGGCGGATTTTTTAAACTAAAATCAGCGAGGAATAAACAAGTGGGTATCAAACTGTCCCAAAAATTTAGCATTCTTATTTACTGTATTTACTAAAATTCCAGCGATAAAGAACAAGCCAGTTCGCAACGAAGACCCCAAAGATGCGAAACTACGGGAATACCAAGCGGAGATCGAGCGACTGCGCTCGCTCATTGAACAGAGAAAAGCGGCGGAAAAACGGAAAAAACCGCCAAAACCGCGCGTCAAGAATATGCCCGAATGTGAGTACATTGAATTAGTTCTAGAGAGTAGAATTCATCTATATCTTTGTATGAACAATGTTTTATACAATAAATGATTTATTTATTTTAATGTTGAATAATTGTACGTGGTATTGTAGAAATTACCCCTCCCCCCCAATTCAACGTTCTCCGACTCCATCTTAATTTTCAAAATTAATAGTTTTATACTTCAAACTAGCTCATGAAGAGCAGCTTTTTTATTTTAGTTTTGATTGTATGGTATCTTTCATTGTCATCACCCTTGTGTACTTTATTTTATTCTATCGGGTTTTCGTAATATACGATAAGATCAAATAGAAACGTATAAAAGTATAAGCTTAACAAACAAGATATTTCTACTTAATTTCCAGCCGAAGAAGACACAGCGATAATCGAAACGGAACACATCCTAGCGGCATCCACGATAGAACAAGAGAAAACGCGGACAGAAGAATTAGAACACCAGATTCGATCATTAGAAGAACGACTGGTCCAGGGTGGGGGTGGGAAAGATCTCCTAAACAATCTGAATGAGAGCCAAGTGATCCTGGAACAAAGGCATATGGAAATAGCGGAGAGAAAAAAGAGAGAGATAGAGATGCAACAGAAGATAGACTTGGAGGAAGAGACGACGGCGATAGTTACGAACACGTTTACCACGTTACAGCAAGAGGTCGATCATAAAACTCAGAGGTGAGTGTCTAGTTTGTATATTGTGTGTATGTGTAATATACAAATCAACAAAAATACTTTATTTCGCACCCAGAAATTATAAAAAAATATAATGAATAAATCGCGCTTAAAATCAGTTAAAATCTTAAATTTTTCTAAATGTATAGTTTGTGTTAAAATTATTGCTATACTAGCTGTACAACGTGGTTTCACCCGCGGATAAAAGCCAATATTTGTTATAGCTATATTATTCCGGTATAATTACATCTCTGCCAAGGCAGCCGGCTACATCACTGACAAGTATAAATAATCTGTTCAATGGTTTTTGCTAGAAAGAACAACTAAATTACAGTTGGCGTTTATAATATTAATTTTTTTGTGACTTATGTCAATAGATTTCTGTGGGACCTGCTCAATTAATATATGAACTATTGTATGTATGAATTCATGAATGAAACTTGTTTTAGTCGTAGTGCGAAAGGGATGTAGGAAAAATGTTATTATATATTATAGGAATTAGGTGAAATAAAATAAAAATTCACATAAAAATATCTTTATTGTTTCCAAAAGTATGGCAAACACAAAAATGTTGTTTAAAATTATTTCGTGGCTGCACTATTAGAAATTGTATGGCGTAATTGCAATTTGAACTATAGACTTCTGACAAATAGCTTTTTATATCTTGGTAGCTTCAGTCACTATACTTGTATTATGATTATGTTTTAATGCTGGTTTCATCTTCATGCCGTAAATATATGTGCAGGTCCACACTGCGAGCCTAGCGCGGTTGCGACGGCGGGCGCGAAATATCAAACGTATGAAACGCGCCTTTGCGTTCACATTGAAATGACTATGGCGGAAGCCTAGTGCGACGGTAATGAGCGAGCCAGCGCGCGTAGTTTTCAAACTCTCCTATCCGCGCGTTCTGGCCACACTACGGGCCTAGTCAGCGAGCGACCCAATGCGCGGACGGCGGGGGTATCAAACCAGTTCGGTCTTGTCGCTCGACTTCTTATATTATATCCTTTCTTGTTTTTCGTAAAATAGCGGTAAATACTTAATTGTTGAAGTGAAACTTCTTTATTTATAAGTGCGTTTCAATCTAAAACACTTATATACACCACAGTAATTTTGTAGGGTATAATTTCAATTCTTCATATAAGATTCACCCGTTATTCCTCTGTTTTATTTATTTCGTGTACAACTTCTATAATGATCTCATCTCAAAATCGGACTGTCCAGTAAAAATAGCAAATCGTCCAAAGTTTGCAACACCCGATATACGTCGAACCGCTACTTGAGCTCGCGCGTCGGTGTGGCCACCGCGAGCGCCCGCTCGCCGCGCCCGCCTAGGCCGCCGCCACCGCGCATTCAGTGTGGACGCACACTATAGGAGTGAATGTGAATGGTTTTCGCGTTGTTCAGGCACGTTCGCGCATACCGACTCTGAACTATTGTATCTAACGACAAAGGATTTGCGCCTCATATGTACATAGCGTCATGTCACTCTGTATAATTTGACGCGTTTGGTATGACATATTGTTACGCCATGTCTCGCTTTGCCATGCCATATCATGCCATGCTATATCTCGTCATGTCATGCCACGCTATATCTCGTCATGCCATGCCATGCCATATCTTGACATGCCATGCCATATCTCAACATGCCATGCCATGCTATATCTCGCCATGCCATGTCTCGTCATGTTATGCCATGCCATGTCACATATGCCACCGTGTACAACTGCACACTGCGGCAGGCTGGCGCGGTGCCTGCAGAAGTACGCGGCGCTGCGCGAGGAGGCGGTGGAGCAGCGCGAGGCGCACGACGCGGAGCGGCGCGAGCACGAGGCGCTGCAGGCCGCGCTGCTGGCCGCGCTGCGCCGCCGCCTGCTGCTGGCCGACAGCTTCGTGCCCGCCGCCGGCCGCCACGCCGTGCTGCGCCTGCGCTACGACGACGATACCGACGCGTGGGACCTGCCGCCCGGGTAACGACCCACTTGGTATAATATTATAGCTGGAGTGAATCCGCACTGCTTCGCCAGATGTTCATATCGTGAGGCAAAAGCTATCTACTAGTATCGAGTATGGTGACTATAACGTAATTATTTTGTATTTAATATTATAAGAATTATATTTTAAACTTTATTATTTGCATTCTGAATGTTAATTTAATAACAAAGAAATAAAAAAATGTATGCGTGTACTAGAGTACACACGTAAGAAGTGAAACTTCTTTATGGCCTTAAAAATGTTACGAGTATGGCGTAACGCAAAAATGTTACACTAAATTTTTGTCCAACCTCGATAAAAAAGTTTACTTCAAAAAAATCGAAAATAAAATTTATAAATTGCCAAGTTAACACTCAAGTAATTCAAATCACATTTCAAATATTCAAACAATCCAAACAACAACAATAATGTGATCTCTATCCGTCCACAGCGGGGCGGAACCCCTCACAGTGCGGCCCGTCGCCCTACCGGGCAGCCGGCGGCCCGTGTGCGGCGGGCTGGCGGGCCGGCGGCGGGCCGACAACCTGCTGGAGCTGCGCCCGCTGCCGCTGCCCTCCACCGTGCGCCACTACCCCCCGCCCCCGCCCTCACACCCCGCACACACCCCGCACACAGCACACCCCCCCACAGCACACACCCCGCACGCGAGGTCGCTGTCCGCCGCCAAGGTCATTAAAGTAAGGACAATTTTTTTATTTTCATAATATTTAATATTAAATAAAGTCTTACTTAAAACTACATTTTCCAACTAAGTAACGTAAAAAAAAATACAATGATGATATATTTGATATTTTTGAATCTTATATATTTTATAGAATATAGTACTTATGTCTTAATTTACAAGTAAAGTAAAATTGTAAAAAAAATAAAGTCGGTTTACTGACGATAGTTGAACGTGACAACGTCCGATTGTGCTTCTTTGTCGCTCGTTCCGCGCTCTCGCTCGCACTTCAAGCTTACATGGAACGCCTCAGAGCGAGGTAACGCCGCATGAGTCATGTTTTTTCGTGCGTGCAGCCGGCTCTATCGAATTATAAGACGTTGTCACGTCAATAATTAGTTACTCGTAAAAATAATTAGTACATTGAAAGATAAAATGAAGAAAAAACACATTTGAATTTAAAAACTTATTTAATCAAGCTTATTTTTTATACATATGTATTAACTTTGCAAAATTAATATTAAATATCTATTACAGTCAGTAGAAGCCCCAATGAAGAAGGATATTCCAGAAAGCCGTCGAGTTAGCGCCAAGCCCCGCCCCCCCTCCGCCCTGCACCGCCTCGGGACCGCCGGGGTGCGGTAGACATACATACATACACACAAAATTGGAGAGAGATATGCTGTAGTAAATGGGGAATTGACACACAACACTAATAAAAGAGATTCGTTCATAATGTAGCTTATGTGAAAATAGGGGGATGTTCAAATAATAACTTTGCAGAGTTTGAGAGGATTGTAAAACTAGCTTAATTGAAATGGGGGGGAGGGAAACATTTCACTCCATAAAATAATGTAGATTAACTTACGAGGTAGTTAAACTAATAATCAGTGGATAACAAACATTTCATTGTCGGCTTATGGGCGAGTATGAGGCATTTAAAGATACATTTGGTTATATAATTATACCTCTATTTTGTTCCCATGCAAGAAAATACATGTCATGTTCCTATCTAGAATGTAGATAGTTCAAGTAGCAACGATTTTAGTTTACTACAAAATGGTTCGACTTTAAATAAAAATATATCACCCCCTCTCCGTAAACTGGCTACGGAATCTCTTAAAGTTTAAGTATATCAGGGTTGATAGGTAATTCAAATCCTTCAAATGTATGGATGTAAATTTATTTCATATACATATACTATGTCTATATGAAATAATAATATTTGAATTGGCCTCAGTACTGTACAAATAAAATAGTGTTGTGTGTCGACTCCATCTGTCGTGTATTATATCGATAAATAACCATTCCGATATTTCCCTTTAACTTTTAACCTCAAAACACAGTATTTAAAACGTCATAACTATAAAATTACTAAAACAATGTCCCATGCCCCAAATAATTGGGACATTACGATATCGGAATGGTGATCGTCATCGTCTTGCCTCCATAGTTGTAAAGCGACTGTTATTTAAGGGCTCTCTTCACAATGGGCAGCGTTGGCCCAATGATCGTCAATGTTTGCCGCCATTACGGCTATTATGAAAACATCTACAATGATGATCGATCATAGACATTTAGGCCCTTTACACGTAATTGCCTCTAATCGCCTAAGCTGCCCATTGTGAAGAAGGCCCCTTAAAATGTTTGGTATTTTGTTAAGGCAGTCGCAACTCGATATTTTTATACGAAGATGTAACGGACTGCTTGCTTCGACATCACCGCGACGTCAGTGTATATGGGCCTTAACGCTCGCTCACATACTGCCTCATTTACATTAAGTGTTAAACGTGCGTTCACATGCGACAATCGTTCATATTACACTTTAAAAAAAAAAAAATAAACAAAAATAACTCAACGTCATCTAATTAATTGTATTTTGTCACGTGTGAACGCACAACGTCGAAATTAATGTAAATACGTATACAAATAGAAAGGATATAATATAATAATGTAAGATCGTCACAAATTCCAAAACGACGCAACGTTGTGTGACGGTTTCGATCTCAGTCCAACTAATTCCCAGTATTTACGTTACAAAGGTTGATTATTTAATATCTATTTTATGGTATAGATAGATTTCTCTTTATTTTGAATCAGGTGTTTGGCTCTCATTCGGTGTAAAGTATGTTTCATAGTACGCTTATTGTATTGATAAAATAACGCTCAAAAACGATACGCGAATAAAACTATGAATTATGTCGCTTCGTTATATTATGTACCCGAAGTTATGTGCGACTTGAACCTGATCGTCTTTTGTGTTATTTATTTCATCATGTTTTAACCGAATTTTGATTCTTATTTAGGTTTGTTTTGTACGATATTTTACCGTTGTTGTTTTTAGTAAATTTTATTTATTGCTTTGAACGGATTGTTCGAGGCGAGTGATATTAGTTTATTGTAGTTGTAGTCGCGATTTTAATGTAAACGAATACGAAATTTTTAATCTCTCTGCAATACGTCACATGACAATTTGAAAATTGGAAATGTTGGAAGATTGTTGCGAACTTTTGCGCGTTGTTACCGATAAATTTATCATTTTTATATTAATAAAATAATGTGTAACGATATTTTCAACATTTTCAATGATAGATAGAATGCAATGTAAAAATAAATTTGAAAATTGTGATAAGATATGTTCAAATGCATTACCAAAGATGGAAAGCGTCCATTCCATAATCGATAGATGTCCGTATCGATAAACAGTGATGTTCCTGTAAATTATTATTGTCGATGTTTTGTTAACGTTTCCATACGGTTTCTAGTCAATGATTCTTGTATACAAAATAAATGTAAATAATATTATAATAGGTATTGAAAAAGTATAGACTTAGAGTAAGTAGGTAGTGGCTTACGTTCGCACAATACTTTTTGAATACCAAAAAGCTGCTCATGTTTTGTGTAATTTTAGTACATACTTTTAAATTTTGAAGTATAATTTTAAATGTTATTCAAATTGAGTAGGCGATGTAACTCATGGCTCATTTACGTTAGCTACTATTAGTATTTGGATTCTCATGTTAACTCTACGCTTCGTCCTATATTTAAATAATAAAGTTAAACAGGTGTGGTTTATTGTTGTATTCAACATTGTTTAACGCCTAGGCTTTCTACTGAATACCAATCACTTACCCTCCAGTTTGACCGAATTTTGTCAGAAATGTGTGGCCTAATGTAAATGAGTCTTTATTTATTTGTATTTATATATTGGTTTGTATAAAATCTGTTGAAAGAGTGATCATGTGATATGAATTTGGAAACCGCTAGTCAGATGTGCCGCGTACACGCTTATACTCACTAATAAAATATTTTTAATTCTATACACATTGTTTTTTTTTACCCCTCCTCAATAACCTAATAATTAACTTAACTTATGTTTCACAAAATATTGAATTATTCTGAGCCTATACTCTGAAATGGATGGTTATCTCCAATACCACATCTTTAACAATAATAACATTACGACAACGAAGAAAAGTAAAATATGCATAATTATTCTTCACACATCATGCCCTTTCATTTGATATATCATTTGGGAGTTGGGTAGGTATATTTAACATTTTTTTTATCTCTATATCTAACTAACAAATGGATGAACCGATTTTGATAAAAAAATGTCTATGAGGCGTTCCATGGGCTTGAAGTGCAAGCGAGAGCGCGGAACGAGCGACAAAGCACAATCGGACGTTGTCACGTTCAACTATCGTCAGTAAACCGACTTTACAGACAACCAATTTGTTTTTTATCCCACTTTTAATCCTATATCAAATAAATGGATGAACCGATTTTGATATTTGACGACATTTTTTTTCAAACTACAAATGATAATTAGCCTAGCCTATCAGAAAATTAAAATTTTGCCAAAATCTGAAAATGTTTGTTTAAATAACGGAAATTTAAACGGACAAAAAGAAAAATACTAAGCTTTGTTTTGGAGTATAATAACAACCACAATGCCATTGCTTTTTTTAATATTCAATTTACAGAAATGATCTGGTTACAGTATACAAACATGAACCTACTAACCGGTAGGCGAATTTCCAAAGCCTATACTTAGTTACTCTTTGAGTCACGAGTCGGACTCTAATACATGAGATTTTGTTTATGCATATTAGTCGACAAGACTCTACAGTCTACTCGACTAGGTTTTGACATTCATTTCCTGAGATTAGCGCGTTCAAGCAAACAAACTCAGATTTAAAATAATAGTAGTAATTATAGATATGTCTTTAGAACAGGTATCCGAAAACTTTTGAAAGGTAAGTTCTATCCAAGGATAGGCGTAGGATGTATTAAAAATGTACGAAAATCCGCGAAGTACAAAATTTTGTACACCTCGCTACTTTTATTTACATACTATGTTTATACTATATTTGTTTAATAATAATTAAAAAAAAACATTCATATATATACGTATTTTACTTTAATTATAAGACCATCCCACAAAACACCTCATGAGTTAACCATTTTTCATTCCTTATTTTGTGTAGGCAGTAGGTTATGGTTGCTGAAATCATTAAAAGTTCCTTCTAATACCACACCATTTATTTTCATTAAAGTGAGTTAGGACATAGATAGCTACGTAATAAAAACCTATAGCAACTTTATGATATGCTAGCTTTCCGCCCGCGGCTTCGCCTGCGTCTTCAAAGAAAAACTCGTATAGTTCCCGTTCCCGTGGGATTTCTGGGATAAAACCTATCCTATGTGTTAATCCAAGTTATTCTCTTTATGTGTGCTAAATTTCATTGTAATCGGTTCAGTTAAAGTATTTGCATGAAAGAGTAATAATATCTAAACACATCCTCACAAACTTTCGCATTTATAATAGGTATTAGTAGGATAGGATAGGATTTGTTTAATAGTTAAAAAAAAACATTCATTAATATTTATATGTATTTCACTTTAATTATAAGACCATCCCAGGCCGCAATACACCTCATGAGTCATGGGCCATGGCCTAACCATTTTTCATCCCTTATTTTGTGTAGGTTATGGTTGCATAAACCACCAAAAGTTCATTCTAATAATATCGCCATTAATTTTCATTAAAGTGAGATAAGTAATAAAAACCTATAATAACTTTATGATCTACTAGCGGTCCGCCCCGGCTTCGCCCGTCGTACATATGAAAAATAGATGTTGGCCGATTCTCAGACTTACCCGATATGCACAGAAAATTTCATGAGAATTGGTCCACCCGTTTCGGAGGAGTATGCAGACTAACATTGTGACACGAGAATTTTATATATAAGATAGATAGTATGGATGTACATAGAGAAAGTCATGTTAGTTATTCTCATGGTCTCTTCAAAAACAGCAACTGAAGAACAGCCACAGAATAGTAACTAGGTAGTAATGGAACATTTTTTAATAATTTTCGATAATAATGAAAATGCATTTCTTTATAAATTTTACAAAAAACAACGAACGACAAGCTGTTCTCTAATGTTTTGTTCATAGCACCGTAGCGAATAACTTAATTATTAGATACGTATTGTATTTTTAGAATATATGTAGATACAAAAAAAATTGTAACATAGAGATGTATTTAATACTACTTCCCCAAAGATGGGAACACTTTCGTACGAACTTCGAACGAAGGGTCTTAACGTAAGGTCTTAACGCAAGCAGGTAGAATATTTTAGACAAAGGACAGGAAAAAAAGTGAATAGGCGCAAAAAAAAGATAATGTTGTTTTGTGACTAGTAAAATATGAAAAAAATAATTAATTAAGCATACAATTATTTTTTTTATTAATAATTATTATGTTAAACTCTAAGGTTAAACTAGTTTGGTAAGCGAACACGAACTCGGAACTACATAATCATAGAGATGCGACGACGTTATTTAATTCACGGTTTCCGTACAATTTTCCGTAAAAAAATTTCAAACCCTATAATCAGCAAGATGCTTTGCTAAAGCTTAGTATTATACTTTTTTTTCAGTATTCAAACAACAGTATTCAAATTCTTAAATATTTTAATTAGTAAGGTACTTTTTCTCCAGGGCATATGGCATCTCCATAGAAATAAAAATCAAATATTTTAAAGATTAAAATTTTCGTTAGTACATAATATTATTATGAATAACATATGACTACATACATGACGATGCGGCAACGGACTACCCTAGTAGGCCTCGATGCCGAGCCTCGATGTAAATTAGAATAATAAGATTTAAGATGGCTCAGTACGATGCACGATGGCATCAAATATGTTAAAAAAAATATTGTTACCGATTCGCCTCTAGTCTTGATAGACTTTCAGATTCAACTTTGAAAAGTAATAATTATTTGATAATTTTTGTGTAATGCCATTAAAATAGATTAAACTACACCAAGGACGAAATCATTTTTTTGAAGTGAAACTTCTTTATGCGCGTGGAGAGTAAAATTTCAAGGATGCGTCATGGCAATACCGTCACGTCATGGAGTAAGGCGAAGATTTTGGTGTCTTTATTTCTTGCCAAAGAAGTTTCACTTCTGACTAATTTTTCAATTAATAAAGTTATGACGTGGTTATGACATATTAAATGATGATATTTGAAATTAACCTTGTATCTATTTAATAAAGAATTAAAGACAAATTAAATCAAGGATTTTAATTATGTTGATTTAATATAAAAAAACGCAAAAAAGCTACGAGTTGATAACCTCTCAGGGCTGTGTCTCAGGGTCAATTTGTGGAACGTCTTGTAAAAATGAAAATATATGAAAATTGATTCAAAAAATACATTTTGATATTGAAAGTCCAATTTTAAATAAATATATGTACATCATTTATTTAATTTTTATATCAAATTTATATAATATTATCATTTTTTTTTGTGGTAGCAACACTGTTATAATTTGAAATTAAACGTTCAACGGTTTATCGTGAGCGTGTTTCTATCGTAAAAATCGTTTTTTGCACATCACTGATTGTAACCGTCGTAGCAGTTCAAAAATTGGGGGGCTTTGTTTCGGTTACAAAATGTTGGAAGATAAATAAAATACAAAAATTCGCTTAATAATGGCTGATAAGTTGAAAGATTATCAAGTTCTTGACGTTTTCTGCGGAGGTACGTTCTACAAAGTGAAGCACAAGGTCACCAATAACATATTTGCGTGGAAGGCATACAATTGCTACGAATATTCCCATGAAGAAATACAAAACGTCGTTGTTGAAGTGAAAACTTTAAGTAAATTGTTATCAGGCAGCTTACTGCGCTACTACGACACTATTCTCCATGGTCCGACCAAGACTTTGTACTTTGTTCTTGAATACATCCCATGGCAAAGTATACAAGAGTTAATCGAAGTCTGCAAGGTTGAAGAAAAGTATTTTTCAGAAAATTTCATATGGTTTTTGCTACTGGAATTAGTCCGAGCATGTAAAAATATTGAAAAGCTGAAACTTGTGACGTTACGGAAATGTATTACGCCAGGGTCAGTTTTTGTTGGTGCGAACGGCGAAATGCGCATAAATTGCTTCGATCTAAACCCTCCTGGATCCCTAGCAAAGGATTTTATGCAACAAATCGGGTATATGATACGGACATTGTGTTCTCCATACAAAAATTACGAACAAAAGATTCAGGAAATTATATACAGTGATGACCTTATGGATGTCGTAGGTTTCATTACAGAAGATAGAAACACAAATTTACGACCTGATGTAGTTCTTTATCATCCAACAGTCCTTACAAACACAGATTCTTT
Organism: Colias philodice; assembly: GCF_061535455.1. Lineage (NCBI taxonomy): Eukaryota > Metazoa > Arthropoda > Insecta > Lepidoptera > Pieridae > Colias > Colias philodice. The sequence continues at coordinate 601,479 of NC_143111.1, read as the reverse complement.
GAAAGTGCCCAATAATATAAGTGATATATTAGTGCAATTTAGTTATTCTAGCTCAGAAGTCAATAAGTGTGATTCAGAGAAGGCTGTGGATATGTGTAAGGTCATAAAGCCAATGCCGAGGACTCATCTGTTAGAGGATAGCCCTATCTACTGCAATATAGTCCCTCGGAGGCAACAACAGAAAGAAGAATACTGCGGGGAGTCTAACAAAGAATGTTTATCTCCTACTATTGCTGCCTTGGCTCTTGAGCTACCTGGATATGTACCTAGGAGCAGAAGACCATATAGTGAAGCTCTCAGCACATATGAGGGCCCTCAGAAAGTGTCGGAAGATACACTTAGCCACCAGTGGATGTCTCGCTTGATAGCTTTGAGACAAAGAGAGGAATCTCTTAATCAAAGAGAAAGAGATCTCATAGCCAAGGAAATAAAGAATAGTCCAAGTACTAAACTGATCTCATTGGATCAATCTCCATTATGTTTAGATAGTAATGGAATAACACTGCCACCAGAAATAAATCAAATGAATGATGAGAAGAAACAATGGGTTTCTCGGCGTCGTCGCCGCCGAACTAGCTCTGTTAGGTCTCGTAGCAGAAGGAAAAGCTATTCATATGAAGACCTAGACAGCTCCCTGTCAGCAGACCAAGGAGATAGCAGCGTGATTGTAACAGCTGCTAAGATAACAAGAGAAAACATGCCTCGAAATCTGTTCCCCGAACTTGCAACTAAAAAGGTGCACTTCACACCAAATAATCCATTCGCTGAAAGTGATGAAAGTGTTACACTAACTTTTTATGAACTACATAATGTTGATAATGAAGGCTACCAAGTGCCGAGACAGGATTTGAAGGACATAGCTAAGTTTAAATACTTGAATGTTGATAAGACTTGTGAGAAGAGAAATAATGATTGGACTCATTCATCGCCCAATAAACAGGCTAAAATCAGTGATGTGTTCTCCGATATCACCAATAAAAGCAATCTGAGGAAGACACCTTCGAAAACAAGCATTGCTTCAAAGTGTTCCAACATATCTAGATGTTCAATAATATCCAGTAAGAGCCAATGGAGTATGGAGAGCAAGGTAGGTGAAAGTACCTTTGAGAGAACCAGATCAATAAGACAAGTGGACCAAACTCCTCTTGCCACTCCAGGTGTTAAAAAAACAAAGCGCAAGTCACTGCTTCCATTCAAAACTCCCTTTAAGTTTATGTCTTCATCAACTAAGATTTAATTATTTGATCTCTTGAAACTCCTACCTACTTTAGCATTAATATTTTAGCTATATATTCAAAATTACTCTTAAATTTTATTAGGTTTATGATTTATTTTTAAGCATTCGGTTGTGGTATTGGCAGCTTTATTTTTGTACTTTATAGTTTTAATTTTTTAGATTATAAATTTGTACATAAGAAAAATATACGGACATAACCCACCCATATTCATTAGATATTAAGGATATAGATATATTTAGAG